>NC_057802.1:483600285-483775810 GCF_018294505.1 Triticum aestivum | reverse complement strand
CTGGGCCGCAGCGGGCCCGCGGTGGAGAGGCGCGGTGGAGGGAAGCCGGCGGGGTGAGGTGGCGGCGTCCGGTTGGCCTGGAGCGGCGGCGGAGGTGACGTGTCGCGTGGGGATTGGTTCGGGTGAGGTGGCGGCGGTTGTGTCCGGCGCCGGGCGGACACGTCCGGCGGCGCGGAGGAGCGGGGCTAGGGTTGATCTGCGCGAGAATTTCGGGAGAGACACATATTTATAGGTAGAGGGAGCTAGGAGGCTCCAAATGGAGTGCGGTTTTCGCCCACACGATCGTGATCGAACGACCGAGAGCATGGAGGTGAGTTTGCTGGGTTAGTGGGCTGTTTTGGAGGGGTGTTAGGCTGCAACACAAAAGAGGCTTTCGCGGTTACCCGGTTAACCGTTGGAGCATCAAACGACCTCCAAATGGAACGAAACTTGACAGGTGGTCCACCGGTGGTATACCAAGGCCACTTGACAAACCTCGGTCCATTCCGAGAACGTTTAACACCCGCTCATGAAAAGAGACAAGAGGGGTGCGCCGGTGCATGTGGGAGTGTCGGATTGCAAAACGGACAACGGGGAAAATGCTCGGATGCATGAGACAAACACGTATGCAAATGAGATGCGCATGATGACATGAACAAAATGCAAAAGGAAAGACAAAACCCAACCACGGAGGGAATATCATAACACATAGCCGAAAATGGCAAGAGTTGGAGTTACAAATATGGAAAGTTACATCCGGGGTGTTACATGGAGAATCATCGTAACAAAAATAAAAGTTTCTACGATATGATCGTAGAGGTAAAATATTTGAGTTACGAGTTTGGCCTTCAGTTAAAACAATGTGAAATAGTTTCACTACTCACGCCACCTGGACACTACAGTGTAATGGTGTGTCCGAACGTCGTAACCGTACTTTATTAGATATGGTGCGATCTATGATGTCTCTCGCCGATCTACCATTATCATTTTGGGGTTATGCATTAGAGAAAGCTACATTCACGTTAAATAGGGCACATCTAGATCCGTTGAGACGACACCGTATGAACTATGGTTTGGCAAGAAACCTAAGTTGTCGTTTCTTAAAGTTTGAGGTTGCAATGCTTATGTGAAAAGGTTTCAACCTGATAAGCTCAAACCCAAATCGGAGAAGTGCGTCTTCATAGGATACCCAAAAGAAAATGTCGGGTACACCTTCTATCACAGATCCGAAGGCAAGATATTCATTGCTGAGAATGGATCCTTTCTAGAGAAGGAGTTTCTCTCGAAAGAAGTGAGTGGGAGGAAAGTAGAACTTGATGAGGTAACTGTAGCTGCTCCCTTATTGGAAAGTAGTTCATCACAGAAACTGGTTCCTGTGACACCAACACCAATTAGTGAGGAAGCTAATGATGATGATCATGAAACTTCAGATCAAGTTACTACCGAACCTCGTAGGTTAACCAGAGTAAGATCCGCACCAAAGTGGTAGGTAATCCTGTTCTGGAGGTCATGTTACTTGACCATGACGAACCTACGAACTATGAGGAAGCGATGATGAGCCCAGATTCTGCAAAATGGCTTGAGGCCATGAAATCTGAGATGGGATCCATGTATGAGAACAAAGTATGGAGTTTGATTGACATGCCCAATGATCGGCGAGCCATTGAGATTAAATGGATCTTCAAGAGGAAGATGGACGCTGATAGTAGTGTTACTATCTACAAAGCTAGAATTTTCGCAAAAGGTTTTCGACAAGTTCAAGGTGTTGACTACGATGAGAGTTTTCTCACTCGTATCTATGCTTAAGTCTGTCTGAATCATGTTAGCAATTGCCGCATTTTATGAAATCTAGCAAATGGATAAACAAAACTGCATTCCTTAATGGATTTATTAAAGAAGAGTTGTATATGATGCAACCAGAAGGTTTTGTCAATCCTAAAGGTGCTAACAAAATATGCAAGCTCCAGCGATCCATCTATGGACTAGTGCAAGCATCTCGGAGTTGGAATATACGCTTTGATAAGTTGATCAAAGCATATAGTTTTATACAGACTTGCGGTGAAGCCTGTATTTACAAGAAAGTGAGTGGCAGCACTACAGTATTTATGATAAGTATATGTGAATGACATACTGTTGATCGGAAATAATGTAGAATTATTCTGCAAAGCATAAAGGAGTGTTTGAAAGGAGTTTTTCAAAGAAAGACCTCAGTGAAGCTGCTTACATATTGAGCATCAAGATCTATAGAGATAGATCAAGACGCTTGAGAAGTTTTTT
This sequence comes from Triticum aestivum, assembly GCF_018294505.1. Taxonomy (NCBI): domain Eukaryota; kingdom Viridiplantae; phylum Streptophyta; class Magnoliopsida; order Poales; family Poaceae; genus Triticum; species Triticum aestivum. The sequence goes on along the minus strand of NC_057802.1, from coordinate 483,773,554 downwards.
CAATGAGTACATACCTTGACAAGATTTTGAAGTAGTTCAAAATGGAATAGTCAAAGAAAGAGTTCTTGCCTATGTTACAAGGTGTGAAATTGAGTAAGACTCAAAGCCCGACCACGGCAGAAGATAGAAAGAGAATGAAAGTCATTCCCTATGCCTCAGCCATAGGTTCTATAAAGTATGCCATGTTGTTGTATACCCTACACTGATTTCGGCAAGGGAGTACAATAGTGATCTAGGAGTAGATCACTGGACATCGGTCAAAATTATCCTTAGTGGAATAAGGATATGTGATGACCCACAAGTATAGGGGATCTATCGTAGTCCTTTCGATAAGTAAGAGTGTCGAACCCAACGAGGAGCAGAAGGAAATGATAAGCAGTTTTCAGCAAGGTATTCTCTGCGAGCACTGAAATTATAGGTAACAGCTAGTTTTGTGATAAGATAATTTGTAACGAGCAACAAGTAACAAAAGTAAATAAAGTGCAGCAAGGTGGCCCAATCCTTTTTGTAGCAAAGGACAAGCCTGGACAAACTCTTATATAGGGAAAAGCGCTCCCGAGGACACATGGGAATTATCGTCAAGCTAGTTTTCATCACGTTCATATGATTCGCGTTCGGTACTTTGATAATTTGATATGTGGGTGGACCGGTGCTTGGGTGTTATCCTTAATTGGACAAGCATCCCACTTATGATTAACTCCTATTGCAAGCATCCGCAACTACAAAAGAAGTATTAAGGTAAACCTAACCATAGCATGAAACATATGGATCCAAATCAGCCCCTTACGAAGCAACGCATAAACTAGGGTTTAAGCTTCTGTCACTCTAGCAACCCATCATCTACTTATTACTTCCCAATGCCTTCCTCTAGGCCCAAATAATGGTGAAGTGTCATGTAGTCGACGTTCACATAACACCACTAGAGGAGAGACAACATACATCTCATCAAAATATCGAACGAATACCAAATTCACATGACTACTAATAGCAAGACTTTTCCCATGTCCTCAAGAACAAACGTAACTACTCACAAAGCATATTCATGTTCATAATAAGAGGAGTATTAATATGCATAAAGGATCTGAACATATGATCTTCCACCAAATAAACCAACTAGCATCAACTACAAGGAGTAATCAACACTACTAGCAACCTACAGGTACTAATCCCATACTTTGAGACAAGAATTGGATACAAGAGATAAACTAGGGTTTGAGAGGAGATGGTGCTGGTGAAGATGTTGATGGAGATTGGCCCCCTCCCGATGAGAGGAGCGTTGGTGATGATGATGGCGATGATTTCCCCCTCCCGGAGGGAAGTGTCCCCGGCAGAACAGCTCTGCCAGAGCCCTAGATTGGTTCCGCCTCGTGGCGGTGGAGTCTCGTCCCGAAAGCTTGCTTATGATTTTTCTTCGGACGAAAGACTTCATATAGTAGAAGATGGGCACCGGAGGGCCAACAGGGGGCCCACGAGTTAGGGGCGCGCCCCCCACCCTCGTGGCCAGGGTGTGGGCCCCCTCTGATATTTCTTCCGCTCAATACTTTTTATTATTTCCAAAAACAACTTTCATGGAGTTTCAGGACTTTTGGAGTTGTGCAAAATAGGTCTCTAATACTTGCTCCTTTTCCAGCCTAGAATCCCAGCTGCCGGCATTCTCCCTCCTTATGTAAACCATGTAAAATAAGAGAGAATAGGCATAAGTATTGTGACATAATGTGTAATAACAGCCCATAATGCAATAAATATCGATATGAAAGCATGAGGCAAAATGGACGTATCAACACCCCCAAGCTTAGACCTCGCTTGTCCTCAAGCAGAAGCCGATAGCAATAAATATGTCCACATGTTTAGAGGTGGAGGTGTCGATAAAATAAAATACGGACATGAGGGCATCATGATTATTCTCATAACAGCAACATATAAGGATAATGTCATATGATTTCTTATGCTCAAGTAATAATCTATCCACAATGCAAAGTATGAATCAGAAACTTTATTGAGAACTAACAAACTATAATCTCAGTCATTGAAGCAATTGCAATTTATCATAACATCAGAAAGAGTCTATGTCAGAGCTTTTTAGCAAGTCCACATACTCAACTATCATTTAGTCTTTCACAATTGCTAACACTCACGCAATACTTGTGGTTACGGAGTTTTAATCGGACACAGAGAAAGATAGGGGCTTATAGTTTCGCCTCCCAGCCTCTTACCTCAAGGGTAATGTCAACAATAATAGTTCATGCTAACCTACATCCAATTAGATATATATATATCAGGATCTTTCCAACATCCTGTGCTTGCCAAAGGATAAAATGTAAAAAGGAAAGGTGAAGATCACCATGACTCTTGCATAAGGTAGAAGATAATAATAAAAGATACGCCCTTCGCAGAGGGAAGAAGAGGTTGCCATGCACTTTCAGGGTTGGATGCACAAAATCTTAATGCGAAAGAACGTCACTTTATATTGCCACTTGTGATATGGACCTTTATTATGCAGTCCGTCGCTTTTATTTCTTCCACATCACAAGATCGTATAAAGTTTATTTCCTCCACACCAATCAATCATACATATTTAGAGAGCAATTCTTATTGCTTGCACCGATGACAACTTACTTGAAGGATCTTACTCAATCCATAGGTAGATATGGTGGACTCTCATGGCAAAACTGGTTTAAGGGTATTTGGAAGCACAAGTAGTATCTCTACTTGGTGCAAAGAATTTGTCTAGCATGAGGGGGAAAGGCAAGCTCAACATGTTGGATGATCCATGACAATATACTTTATCTCAGATATAAGAAAACATAACCCATTATGTTGTCTTCCTTGTCCAAGATCAACTCTTTAGCATGTCATATTTTAATGAGTGCTCCCAATCATAAAAGATGTACAAGATAGTGTATTTATATGTGGAACCTCTCTTTCTTTATTACTTTCTATTAATTGCAATGATGACCAAAACTAAATTTGTCAACTCTCAACAACTTTCAATCATCATACTCCTTCTATGTGAAGTCATTACTCTCCATAAGATCAATATGATCTCTTTGTTTCTTTTTATTCTTTTCTCTTTTTTTATTCACTCAAGATCATAGCAAGATAATCAAGCCCTTAACTCAACACTAATCTTTATTATATAGCTCCCTGACTCGATTACATAGAGGGATCATAAGGCAAAACTCAAAACTAGATCATACCAAAACTTTATTCTACTAGATCAAGAAACTACTAAAAGGATCAAACTAAGAAAAACAGTAAAGATAGAGATGTGATGGTGATACGATACCGGGGCACCTCCCCCAAGATTGGCAGTTGCCAAGGGGAGTGCCCATACCCATATGGTTATATCTCCTTTGTTGGTGAGGAAGGTGGCGGAGTTGTTGATGATATGGGCTTGTCATCCATCTTCCAAGGCATAGGCTCACCATCATAGAAGGATGATCGAGTCTCCGGGATCCTCAAATCTGCAGCCAAACTCATCCTCTTGAATCTATATTCATACTCACAGTTTTGGTTTTGCACGTCATAGATTTGGGCTTGGAGGTGCTCGATCTTCTCGGAAGCTTGAAGATGGTCTCCCCAATGTTCTTGGCATCCATCTTGTGGTTGTTGGTGAACTCCGCGATCATCATGTGGTTGGAGTTGAGTCCACGTTCCACCATCCCCTGGCACTTGAAAACTTGTCGCTCCATTGCTTCGAGCCTCGTCTCCACGCTTCCGGTCCCCTTCGGTCCCTCAACATCGCGAATGTGCAGCAACCCATCACGCCTCTCAATGGTTTGAGGGTGTCACAGCACCTCCGCGAGGTAAGAGTTGATGACCTTCTCGAAGAACTTGTCCTTGGGGGCGCTTGGAGACGTCATGATGATCTAGATCAGTCAGAAAAACAGCTCGGAACGAAAACAGAGGATATTTGCGTGATAGAGGAGTCAAAACCTTCGGGAGATTATATAATGAATTTTTACCGACCAAAATACGTATCGTGCAAGAAAATGGAGTCCGGAGAGCGCACGAGGTGCCCACGAGGCAGGGGGCACGCCCAGGGGGGTAGGGCGCACCCTCCACCCTCGTGGAGCCCTCGTGTCCTTCCCAGACTGCTTCTTATTTTTCTATTTTTCTAAATATTCCAAAACAGAGAAAAAATTTCATTAGAACTGTTTTGGAGCCGGTTTACTTACTGTACCACATACCTATTCCTTTTCGGAGTCTGAAACATTCCGGAAAGTGTCCCTTATGTATTCCTCCAGGGTTACGGTTTCAATAACATTAGTTTCAACATTTATAGGATTACCTGAGATATAATGTTTCATTCTTTGACCGTTCACCACCCTCGGATTTGTGCCTTCGAAGTTGTTGATTTGTATGGCACCGGAACGATAGACCTCCTCGATAACGTAAGGACCTTCCCATTTTGAGAGAAGTTTTCCTGCAAAAAATCTTAAACGAGAGTTGTATAGCAATACATAATCACCTACGTTAAACTCATGCTTTTGTATTCTTTTGTCATGCCATCTTTTAACTTTTTCTTTAAACAACTTGGCATTTTCATAGGCTTGGGTTCTCCATTCATCAAGTGAGCTAATGTCAAATAACCTCTTCTCACCGGCAAGTTTAAAATCATAGTTGAGCTCTTTAATAGCCTGATACGTCCATTTTGCATCATGCTTTTATATCGATATTTATTGCATTATGGGCTGTTATTACACATTATGTCACAATAATTATGCCTATTCTCTCTTATTTTACAAGGTTTACATAAGGAGGGAGAATGCCGGCAGTTGGAATTCTGGGCTGGAAAAGGAGCAAATATTACAGACCTATTCTGCACAACTCCAAAAGTCCTGAAACTCCACAAAAGTCATTTTTGGAAATAATAAAAAATAGTGAGCGGAAGAAATACCAGAGGGGGCCCACACCCTGGCCACGAGGGTGGGGGGCGTGCCCTACCCCCTGGGCGCGCCCCCCTGCCTCGTGGGCCCCCTGTTGGCCCTCCAGTGCCCATCTTCTGCTATATGAAGTCTTTTGTCCGAAGAAAAATCATAAGCAAGCTTTCGGGACGAGACTCCGCTGCCACGAGGCGGAACCTTGGCGGAACCAATCTAGGGCTCCGGCAGAGCAGTTCTGCTGGGGACACTTCCCTCCGGGAGGGGGAAATCATCGCCATCGTCATCACCAATGCTCCTCTCATCGGGAGAGGGCAATCTCCATCAACATCTTCACCACCACCATCTCCTCTCAAACCCTAGTTCATCTCTTGTATCCAATTCTTGTCTCTGAGTCTGGGATCGGTACCTGTAGGTTGCTAGTAGTGTTGATTACTCCTTGTAGTTGATGCTAATTGGTTTATTTGGTGGAAGATCATATGTTCAGATCCTTCATGCATATTAATACTCCTCTGATTATGAACATGAATATGCTTTGTGAGTAGTTACGTTTGTTCCCGAGGACATGGGAGAAGTCTTGCTATTAGTAGTCATGTGAATTTGGTATTCGTTCGATATTTTGATGAGATGTATGTTGTCTATCCTCTAGTGGTGTTATGTGAACGTCGACTACATGACACTTCACCATTATTTGGGCCTAGAGGAAGGCATTGGGAAGTAATAAGTAGATAATGGGTTGCTAGAGTGACAGAAGCTTAAACCCTAGTTTATGCGTTGCTTCGTAAGGGGCTGATTTGGATCCATATGTTTCATGCTATGGTTAGGTTTACCTTAATACTTCTTTTCTAGTTCTGGATGCTTGCAATAGGGGTTAATCATAAGTGGGATGCTTTTCCAAGTAAGGACATCACCCAAGCACCGGTCCACCCACATATCAAATTATCAAAGTACCGAATGCGAATCATATGAACGTGATGAAAACTAGCTTGACGATAATTCCCATGTGTCCTCGGGAGCGCTTTTCTCTATATAAGAGTTTGTCCAGGCTTGTCCTTTGCTACAAAAAGGATTGGGCCATCTTGCTGCACTTTATTTACTTTTTTTACTTGTTGCTCGTTACAAATTATCTTATCACAAAACTATCTGTTACCTATTATTTCAGTGCTTGCAGAGAATACCTTACTGAAAACCGCTTATCATTTCCTTCTGCTCCTCGTTGGGTTCGACACTCTTACTTATCGAAAGGACTACGATAGATTCCCTATACTTGTGGGACATCAAGAATCTTTTCTGGCGCCGTTGTCGTGGACTGAAGCGCGTTTGGTAGGTGGAATTTGGTAAGGAAAAATTTATATAGTGTGCTGAAATTTACTGTCACTTGTTACTATGGAAAGTAATCCTCTTAGGGGCTTGTTCGGGGTATCTTCACCCCGACCAGTAGAGCAAAGATTTGCTCCTCAACCTACTGAACCTACTGAAAATGGAAATGTCTACTTTGAAATTCCTTCGAGTATGTTAGTAAAACTGCTAGCTAATCCTTTTGCAAGAGATGGAACAATGCATCCTGATGAGCACCTAATATATGTGGACGAAGTTTGTGGATTATTTCAGCTTGCAGGTATACCCGATGATGTTATTACGAAGAAGGTCTTCCCTTTATCTTTGAAGGGAGATGCATTGACATGATATAGCCTATGTGATGATATGGGATCATGGAACTACAAACGATTGAAATTGGAATTTCATCAGAAGTTTTATCCTATGCATCTTGTTCATCGTGATTGCAATTATATATATAATTTTTGGCCTCGCAAAGGATAAAGCATCGCTAAACCTTGGGGAGGCTTAAATCAATGTTATATTCATACCCCAATCATGAGCTCCCAAGAGAAATAATTATTCAGAAAAATTATGCTCGGCTTTCTGATAACAATCGCACCATGCTCGATACTTCTAGTGCTGGCTCTTTTATGATGAAGACTATTTAATTCAAATGGGATTTATTGGAAAGAATTAAACGCAACTCTGAAGATTGGGATCTCGACGAAGGTAAGGAGTCAGATATGACACCTAAGTTTGATTGTGTTAAATCTTTTATGGATACCGATGTTTTCCGTAAATTTAGCACTAAATATGGACTTGACTCTGAGATAGTAGCTTCTTTCTGTGAATCTTTTGCTGCTCACGTTGATCTCCCTAAGGATAAGTGGTTTAAATATCATCCTCCCATAGAAGTAAAAGTAGCTACACCTATTAAAGTTCAAGAAAAGACTATCACTTATAATGACCCTATTGTTCCTATTGCTTATGTTGAGAAACCACCTTTCCCTGTTAGAATAAAGTATCATGCTAAAGCTTCAACTGTGGTTCATAAAAGCAATATTAGAACTTATACATCTCCTGAGCAAGTTAAAGTTGAACCTAATATTGCTATTGTTAAAGATCTCTTGGCTGATAATATCGATGGGCATGTTATTCATTTCTGTAATCATACTGCTAGAATTGCCAAACCTTGTGCTAAAGATAAACATACACCTGTGGTAGGCATGCCTGTTATTTCTGTTAAAATAGGAGATCATTGTTATCATGGCTTATGTGCTATGGGTGCTAGTGCTAGTGCAATACCTATTGACTTATACAAAGAAATTATGCATGATATTGCACCTACTGAGTTAAAAGATATTGATGTCACAATTAAACTTGCCAATAGAGATACTATTTCACCCATGGGAATTGTTAGAGATGTTGAAGTCTTGTGTGGGAAAACTAAATATCCTGCTAATTTTCTTGTTCTTGGTTCCCCACAAGATAGCTTTTGTCCCATTATATTTGCTAGACCCTTCTTAAACACTGTTAATGCTAAGATAGACTGCGAAAAGGATGTTGTTACCATTGGTCTAGGTGATATGTCTCATGAGTTTAACTTTTCTAAATTTTGTAGACAACACAGTGAAGAGGAATTTCCTAGTAAAGATGACCTTATTGGTCTTGCTTCTATTGCCATACCTCCTAGTGATCCTTTAGAACAATATTTGCTAGACCATGAAAATGATATGTTTATGAATGAAAGAAGGGAAATAGATGAAGTATTCTTTAAACAGGAACCCATCCTGGAACACAATTTGCTTGTTGAAATCCTAGGGGATCCTCCTCCACCCAAGGGTGATCCCGTGTTTGAGCTTAAACCGTTACCCTGATACTCTTAAATATGATTATCTTGATGAGAAAAGATATATCCTGTTATTATTAGTGCTAACCTTTCAGAGCATGAAGAAGAGAGATAATTGAAAACTATGAAGGAGCACCGCGCTGCTATTGGATATACTCTTGATGATCTTAAGGGCATTAGTCCCACTCTAGGCCAACACAAAATAAATTTGGAGAAAGATGCCAAACCAGTTCGTGATCATCAACGACGGCTCAATCCTAAAATGAAAGAAGTGGTAAGAAAGGAAATGTTAAAGCTCCTTGAGGCAGGTATAATCTATCCCGTTGCTGATAGTCAGTGGGTAAGTCTTGTCCATTGTGTCCCTAAGAAGGAAGGTATTACTGTCGTTCCTAATGATAAAGATGAATTGATTCCGTAAAGAATTATTACAGGTTATAGGATGGTAATTGATTTCCAAAAATTAAATAAAGCTACTAAAAAGGATCATTACCCCTTACCTTTTATTGATCAAATGCTAGAAAGATTATCCAAACATACACATTTTTGCTTTCTAGATGGTTATTCTGGTTTCTCTCAAATACCTGTGTCAGCTGATGATCAATCAAAGACCACTTTTACTTGCCCTTTCGGTACTTTTGCTTATAGACGTATGCCTTTTGGCTTATGTAACGCACCAGCTACCTTTCAAAGATGGATGATGGCTATATTCTCTGACTTTTGTGAAAAGATTTGTGTGGTTTTCATGGACGACTTCTCCGTTTATGGATCCAGTTTTGATGATTGCTTGAGCAACCTTGATCGAGTTTTGCAGAGATGTGAAGAAACTAATCTTGTCTTGAATTGGGAAAAGTGCCACTTTATGGTTAATGAAGGTATTGTCTTGGGGCATAAAATTTCTGAAAGAGGTATTGAAGTTGATAAAGCCAAGATTGATGCTATTGAAAAGATGCCATGTCCCAAGGACATTAAAGGTATAAGAAATTTCCTTGGTCATGCCAGTTTTTATAGGAGGTTCATTGAAGACTTCTCAAAAATTTCTCGGCCTCTGACTAATCTATTACAAAAGGATATACCATTTGTCTTTGATGATGATTGTGTAGAAGCATTTGAAATACTTAAGAAAGCATTGATTTCTGCACCTATTGTTCAGCCACCTGATTGGAATTTACCTTTTGAAATCATGTGTGATGCTAGTGATTATGCTGTAGGTGCTGTTCTAGGGCAAAGAGTTGATAAGAAATTAAATGTTATTCAATATGCTAGTAAAACTCTAGACAATGCCCAGAGAAATTATGCTACTACTGAAAAAGAATTCTTAGCAGTTGTATTTGTTTGTGATAAGTTCAGACCTTATATTGTTGATTCTAAAGTAACTATTCACACCGATCATGCTGCTATTAAATATCTTATGGAAAAGAAATATGCTAGACCTAGACTTATTAGATGGGTTCTCTTGCTACAAGAATTTGATTTGCATATTATTGATAGAAAGGGAGCTGAGAACCCCGTTGCAGACAACTTATCTAGGTTAGAAAATGTTCTTGATGACCCACTACCTATTGATGATAGCTTTCCTGATGAACAATTAAATGTCATAAATGCTTCTCATACTGCTCCATGGTATGCTGATTATGCTAATTACATTGTCGCTAAATTTATACCACCTAGTTTCACATACCAACAAAATAAAAAGTTTTTCTATGATTTAAGACATTACTTCTGGGATGACCCACATCTTTATAAAGAAGGAGTAGATGGTGTTATTAGACGTTGTGTACCTGAGCATGAACAGGAACAGATCCTACGCAAGTGTCATTCCGAGGCTTATGGAGGACACCACGTTGGAGATAGAACTGCACATAAGGTATTGCAATCCGGTTTTTATTGGCCTACTCTCTTCAAGGATGCCCGTAAGTTTGTCCTTTCTTGTGATGAATGTCAAAGAATTGGTAATATTAGTAGACGTCAAGAAATGCCTATGAATTATTCACTTGTTATTGAACCATTTGATGTTTGGGGCTTTGATTATATGGGACCTTTTCCTGCCTCTAATGGATACACACATATTTTAGTTGTTGTTGATTACGTTACTAAGTGGGTAGAAGCTATTCCAACTAGTAGTGCTGATCATAACAATTCTATTAAAATACTTAAAGAAGTTATTTTTCCGAGGTTTGAAGTCCCTAGATATTTAATGACTGATGGTGGTTCACATTTTATTCATGGTGCTTTTCGTAAAATGCTTGCTAAATATGATGTTAATCATAGAATTGCATCCCCTTATCACCCACAGTCTAGTGGTCAAGTAGAATTGAGTAATAGAGAGCTCAAATTAATTTTGCAAAAGACTATTAATAGATCTAGAAAGAGTTGGTCCAAGAAACTTGATGATGCATTATGGGCCCATAGAACTGCATATAAATATCCTATGGGTATGTCTCCGTATAAAATGGTTTATGGAAAAGCATGTCACTTACCTCTCGAACTAGAACATAAGGCTTATTGGGCTATTAAGGAACTCAATTATGATTTCAAACTTGCCGGTGAGAAGAGGTTATTTGACATTAGCTCACTTGATGAATGGAGAACCCAAGCCTATGAGAATGCCAAATTGTTTAAAGAAAAAGTTAAAAGATGGCATGACAAAAGGATACAAAAGCGTGAGTTTAATGTAGGTGATTATGTATTGCTATACAACTCTCATTTAAGATTTTTTGCAGGAAAACTCCTCTCTAAATGGAAAGGTCTGTATGTTATCGAGGGGGTGTATCATTCCGGTGCCATAAAAATCAACAACTTCGAAGGCACAAATCCGAAGGTGGTGAACGGTCAAAGAATCAAACATTATATCTCAGGTAATCCTATAAATGTTGAAACCAATGTTATTAAAACTGTAACCCCGGAGGAGTACATAAGGGACACTTTCTGGAAAGTTTCGGACTCCGAAAAGGAATAGGTATGTGGTACGGTAAGTAAACCGACTCCAAAACAGTTCTAATGGAAATTTTTCTCCGTTTTCGAATATTTAGAAAAATAGAAAAATAATAAGCAGTTCGGGAAGGACACGAGGCCTCCACGAGGGTGGAGGGCGCGCCCTACCCTACTGGGCGTGCCCCCTACCTCGTGGGCACCTCGTGCGCTCTCCGGACTCCGTTTTCTTGCAAGATACGTATTTTGGTTGGTAAAAATTCATTATATAATCTCCCGAAGGTTTTGACTCCTGGATCATGCAAATATCCTCTGTTTTCGTTTCGAGCTGTTACTCTGACAGATCTAGATCATCATGACGTCTCAAAGCGCCCCCAAGGACAAGTTCTTCGAGAAGGTCATCAACCCCTACCTCGCGGAGGTGCCGCAACACCCTCAAACCATTGAGATGCGTGATGGGTTGCTGCACATCCGCGATGTTGAGGGACCACGGAGGACCAGAAGCGTGGAGACAAGGCTTGAAGCAATGGAGCAACAAGTTTTCAAGTGCCAGGAGATGGTGGAGCGTGGACTTGACTCCAATCACATAATGATCACGGAATTCACCAACAACCACAAGCTGGATGTCAAGGACATTGGGGAGGCCATCTTCAAGCTCCACGAGAAAATCGAGCACCTCCAAGCCCAAATTTATGACCTACAAAACCAAAACTGTGAGTATGAATATAGATTCGAGAGGATGAGTTTGGCTGCAGATTTAAGGATCCCGGAGACTCGATCATCCTTCTATGAAGGTGAGCCTATGCCTTGGAAGATGGACGACAAGCCTACATCATCAACAATCCCTTCACCAGCAAAGGAGACCTAATCACATGGGTATGGGCACTCCCCTTGGCAACCGCCAAGCTTGGGGGAGGTGCCCCGGTATCGTATCACCATCGCACTCCTATCTTTACCGTTTTTCTTAGTTCGATCCTTTTAGTAGTATCTTGATTTAGTAGAATAAAGTTTTGGTATGATCTAGTTTTGAGTTTTGTTTTATGATCTTTCTATGAAATCGAGTCCGTGAGCTATATATAATAAAGATTATTGTTGAGTCAAGGGCTTGATTATCTTGCTATGATCTTGAGTGAATAAAAGAAAGGAGAAAAGAATAAAAAGAAACAAAGAGATCATATTGATCTTATGGAGAGTAATGACTTCACATAGAAATAGTATGATGATTAAAAGTTGTTGGGAGTTGACAAACATAGTTTTGGTCATCGTTGCAATTAATAGGAAGTAATAAAGAAAGAGAGGTTTCACATATAAATATACTATCTTGGACATCTTTTATGATTGTGAGCACTCATTAAAATATGACATGCTGAAGAGTTGATGTTGGACAAGGAAGACAACGTAATGGGTTATGTTTTCTTATATCTGAAACAAAGTATATTGTCATGGATCATCCAACATGTTGAGCTTGCCTTTCCCCCTCATGCTAGCCAAATTCTTTGCACCAAGTAGAGATACTACTTGTGCTTCCAAATACCCTTTAACCCAGTTTTTCCATTAGAGTCCACCATATCTACCTATGGATTGAGTAAGATCCTTCATGTAAGTTGTCATCGGTGCAAGCAATAAAAATTGCTCTCTAAAAATGTATGATTGATTGGTGTGGAGGAAATAAGCTTTATACGATCTTGTGATGTGGAAGAAATAAAAGCGACGGACTGCATAATAAAGGTCCACATCACAAGTGGCAATATAAAGTGACGTTCTTTCTCATTAAGATTTTGTGCATCCAACCCTGAAAGCGCATGACAACCTCTGCTTCCCTCTGCGAAGGGCCTATCTTTTACTTTTATATTCTACCTTATGCAAGAGTCATGGTGATCTTCACCTTTCCTTTTTACATTTTATCCTTTGGCAAGCACATTGTGTTGGAAAGATCCTGATATATATATATCTAATTGGATGTAAGTTAGCACGAACTATTATAGTTGACATTACCCTTGAGGTAAAAGGTTGGGAGGCGAAACTATAAGGCCCTATCTTTCTCTGTGTCCGATTAAAACTCCGTAACCACAAGTATTGCGTGAGTGTTAGCAATTGTGGAAGACTAAATGATAGTTGAGTATGTGAACTTGCTGAAAAGCTCTTATATAGACTCTTTCCGATGTTATGATAAATTGCAATTGCTTCAATGACTGAGATTATAGTTTGTTGATTCTCAATGAAGTTTCTGATTCATACTTTGCATTGTGAATAGATTATTACTTGAGCATAAGAAATCATATGAGAATATCCATATATGTTGCTGTTATGAGAATAATCATGATGCCCTCATGTCCGTATTTTATTTTATCGACACCTCTATCTCTAAACATGTGGACATATTTATCGTTATCGGCTTCCGCTTGAGGACAAGCGAGGTCTAAGCTTGGGGGAGTTAATACGTCCATTTTGCATCATGCTTTTATATCGATATTTATTGCATTATGGGCTGTTATTACACATTATATCACAATACTTATGCCTATTCTCTCTTATTTTACAAGGTTTACATAAGGAGGGAGAATGCCGGCAGTTGGAATTCTGGGTTGGAAAAGGAGGAAATATTAGAGACCTATTCTGCACAACTCCAAAAGTCCTGAAACTCCACGAAAGTCATTTTTGGAAATAATAAAAAATAGCGAGCGGAAGAAATACCAGAGGGGGCCCACACCCTGGCCACGAGGGTGGGGGCGCGCCCCCTGCCTCGTGGGCCCCCTATTGGCCCTCCAGTGCCCATCTTCTGCTATATGAAGTATTTCGTCCGAAGAAAAATCATAAGCAAGCTTTCAGGATGAGACTCCATTGCCACGAGGCGGAACCTTGGCAGAACCAATCTAGGGCTCCGACAGAGCTGTTCTGCTGGGGACACTTCCCTCCGGGAGGGGGAAATCATTGCCATCATCATCACCAATGCTCCTCTCATCGGGAGAGGGCAATCTCCATCAACATCTTCACCAGCACCATCTCCTCTCAAACCCTAGTTCATCTCTTGTATCCAATTCTTGTCTCTAAGTCTGGGATTGGTACCTGTAGGTTGCTAGTAGTGTTGATTACTCCTTGTAGTTGATCCTAATTGGTTTATTTGGTGGAAGATCATATGTTCAGATCCTTTATGCATATTAATACTCCTCTGATTATGAACATGAATATGCTTTGTGAGTAGTTACGTTTGTTCCCGAGGACATGGGAGAAGTCTTTCTATTAGTAGTCATGTGAATTTGGTATTCTTTCGGTATTTTGATGAGATGTATGTTGTCTATCCTCTAGTGGTGTTATGTGAACGTCGACTACATGACAATTCACCATTATTTGGGCCTAGAGGAAGGCATTGGGAAGTAATAAGTAGATGATGGGTTGCTAGAGTGACAAAAGCTTAAACCCTAGTTTATGCGTTGCTTCGTAAGGGGCTGATTTGGATCCATATGTTTCATGCTATGGTTAGGTTTACCTTAATACTTCTTTTGTAGTTGCGGATGGTTGCAATAGGGGTTAATCATAAGTGGGATGCTTGTCCAAGTAAGGACAGCTCCCAAGCACCGGTCCACCCACATATCAAATTATCAAAGTACCGAACGCGAATCATATGAACGTGATGAAAACTAGCTTGACGATAATTCCCATGTGTCCTCGGGAGAGCTTTTCTCTATATAAGAGTTTGTCCAGGCTTGTCCTTTGCTACAAAAAGGATTGGGCCATCTTGCTGCACTTTATTTACTTTTGTTACTTGTTGCTCGTTACAAATTATCTTATCACAAAACTATTTGTTACCTATTATTTCAGTGCTTGCAGAGAATACCTTGCTGAAAACCGCTTATCATTTCCTTCTGCTCCTCGTTGGGTTCGACACTCTTACTTATCGAAAGGACTACAATAAATCCCATATACTTGTGGGACATCATTTCCCAATAAGCCTTATGTTCTAGTTCGAGAGGCAAGTGACATGCTTTTCCATAAACCATTTTATACGGAGACATACCCATAGGATTTTTATATGCAGTTCTATATGCCCATAAGGCATCATCAAGTTTCTTGGACCAATTCTTTCTAGATCTACTAATAGTCTTTTGCAAAATTAATTTGAGCTCTCTATTGCTCAATTCTACTTGACCACTAGACAGCGGATGATATGGGGATGCAATTCTATGATTAACATCATACTTGGCAAGCATTTTGCGGAAAGCACCATGAATAAAATGTGAACCACCATCAGTCATTAAATATCTAGGGACTCCAAACCTCGGAAAAATAACTTCTTTAAGCATCTTAATAGAGGTGTTATGATTAGCACTACTAGTTGGAATAGCTTCTACTCACTTAGTAACGTAATCAACAGCAACTAAAATATGTGTATATCCATTAGAGGCAGGGAATGGTCCCATATAATCAAAGCCCCAAACATCGAATCGTTCAATAACAAGTGATAATTCATAGGCATTTCTTGACGTCTACTAATATTACCAATTCTTTGACATTCATCACAAGATAGGACAAACTTATGGGCATCCTTGAAGAGAGTAGGCCAATAAAAACCGGATTGCAATACCTTATGTGCAGTTCTGTCTCCAGCGTGGTGTCCTCCATAAGCCTTGGAGTGACACTTGCGTAGGATTTGTTCCTGTTCATGCTCAGGTACACAACGTCTAATAACACCATCTACTCCTTCTTTATAAAGATGTGGGTCATCCCAAAAGTAATGTCTCAAATCATAGAAAAACTTTTTCTTTTGCTGGTATGTGAAACTAGGTGGTATAAATTTAGCAACAATGTAATTAGCATAATCAGCATACCAAGGAGTAGTACGAGAAGCATTTATGACATTTAATTGTTCATCAGGAAAGCTATCATCAATAGGTAGTGGGGTATCAAGAACATTTTCTAACCTAGACAAGTTGTCTGCAACGGGGTTCTCAGCTCCCTTTCTATCAATAATATGCAAATCAAATTCTTGTAGCAAGAGAACCCATCTAATAAGTCTAGGTTTAGCATCTTTCTTTTCCATAAGATATCTAATAGCAGCATGATCTGTGTGAATAGGTACTTTAGAATCAACAATATAAGGTCTGAACTTATCACAAGCAAATACAACTGCTAAGAATTCTTTTCCAGCCGTAGCATAATTTCTCTGGGCATTGTCTAGAGTTTTACTAGCATATTGAATAACATTTAATTTCTTATCAACTCTTTGCCCTAGAACAGCACCTACAGCATAATCACTAGCATCACACATAATTTCAAAGGATAAATTCCAAACAGGTGGCTGAATGCTACCTCTTGAGCACTGCGTTGGTTTTCCCTTGAAGAGGAAAGGGTGATGCAGCAAAGTACCGTAAGTATTTCCCTCAGTTTTTGAGAACCAAGGTATCAATCCAGTAGGAGGCCACGCAGGAGTCCCTCGCACCTACACAAACAAATAAATTCTCGCAACCAACGCAATAAAGGGGTTGTCAATCCCTTCACGGTCACTTACGTGAGTGAGATATGATAAGATAATATTTTTGGTATTTTTATGATAAAGATGCAAAGTAAAGAAAGCAAAATAAAAACGGCGGCAGAAATAGCTTGTTGTCGGGAGATTAAATATGATGGAAAATAGACCCCGGGGCCATAGGTTTCACTAGTGGCTTCTCTCGAGAGCATAAGTATTACGGTGGGTGAACAAATTACTGTTGAGCATTTGACAGAATTGAGCATAGTTATGAGAATATCTAGGTATGATCATGTATATAGGCATCTCGTCCGAGACAAGTAGACCGACTCCTGCCTGCATCTACTACTATTACTCCACACATCGACCGCTATCCAGCATGCATCTAGAGTATTAAGTTCATAAGAACAGAGTAACGCTTTAAGCAAGATGACATGATGTAGAGGGATAAACTCATGCAATATGATATAAACCCCATCTTGTTATCCTCGATGGCAACAATACAATACGTGCCTTGCTGCCCCTACTGTCACTGGGAAAGGACACCGCAAGATTGAAACCAAAGCTAAGCACTTCTCCCATTGCAAGAAACATCAATCTAGTAGGCCAAACCAAACTGATAATTCGAAGAGACTTGCAAAGATAACCAATCATACATAAAAGAATTCAGAGAAGATTCAAATATTGTTCATAGATAAACTTGATCATGAACCCACAATTCATCAGTCTCAACAAACACACCGCAAAAGAAGATTACATCGAATAGATCTCCACGAGAGAGGGGGAGAACATTGTATTGAGATCCAAAAAGAGAGAAGAAGCCATCTAGCTAATAACTATGGACCCGAAGGTCTGAGGTAAACTACTCACACATCATCGGACAGGCTATGGTGTTGATGTAGAAGCCCTCCGTGATCGATGCCCCCTCCGGCGGAGCTCCGGAACAGGCCCCAAGATGGGATCTCACAGGTACAGAAGGTTGTGGCGGTGGAATTAGGTTTTTGGCTCCGTATCTGGTAGTTTGGGGTACATAGGTATATATAGGAGGAAGGAGTACGTCGGTGGAGCAATAGGGGGCCCACGAGGGTGGAGGGCGCGCCCCCTACCTCGTGCCCTCCTGGTTGATGTCTTGACGTAGGGTCCAAGTCCTCTGGATCACGTTCGTTCCGAAAATCACGTTCCCGAAGGTTTCATTCCGTTTGGACTCCGTTTGATATTCTTTTTCTGCGAAACTCTGAAATAGGCAAAAAAAATAGCAATTCTGGGCTGGGCCTCCGGTTAATAGGTTAGTCCCAAAAATAATATAGAAGTGTATAATAAAGCCCAATAATGTCCAAAATAGAATATAATATAGCATGGAGCAATCAAAAATTATTGATACGTTGGAGACGTATCAAGCATCCCCAAGCTTAATTCCTGCTCGTCCTCGAGTAGGTAAATGATAAAAACAGAATTTTTGATGTGGAATGCTACTTGGCATAATTTTAATGTAATTGTTCTTAATTGTTGTATGAATATTCAGATCCAAAAGATTCAAGACAAAAGTTCAATATTGACATAAAAATAATAATACTTCAAGCATACTAACTAAGCAATTATGTCTTCTCAAAATAACATGGCTAAAGAAAGTTATCCCTACAAATAGTCTGGCTATGCTCTATCTTCACCACACAAAATATTTAAATCATGCACAACCCCGATGACAAGCCAAGCAATTGTTTCATACTTTTGACGTTCTCAAACTTTTCAATCTTCACGCAATACATGAGCGTGAGCCATGGACATAGCACTATATGTGGAATAGAATGGTGGTTGTGGAGAAGACAAAAAGGAGAAGATAGTCTCACATCAACTAGGCGTATCAACGGGCTATGGAGATGCCCATCAATAGATATCAATGTGAGTGAGTAGGGATTGCCATGCAACGTATGCACTAGATCTGTAAGTATATGAAAGCTCAACAAAAGAAACTAAGTGGGTGTGCATCCAACTCGCTTGCTCACGAAGACCTAGGGCATTTTGAGGAAGCCCATCATTGGAATATACAAGCCAATTTCTATAATGAAAAATTCCCACTAGTATATGAAAGTGATATCATAGGAGACTCTCTATCATGAAGATAATGGTGCTACTTTGAAGCACAAGTGTGGTAAAAGGATAGTAGCATTGTCCCTTCTCTCTTTTTCTCTCATTTTTTTTATTTGGGCCTTTTCTTCTCCCCTTTTTTATGGCCTCTTTTTTTCTTATTTAGTCCGGAGTCTCATCCCGACTTGTGGGGGAATCATAGTCTCCATCATCCTTTCCTCACTTGGGACAATGCTCTAAAAATGATGACCATCACACTTTTATTTACTTACAACTCAACAATTAAAACTCAATACTTAGAACAAAATATGACTCTATGTGAATGCCTCCGGCGGTGTACCGGGATATGCAATGAATCAAGAGTGACATGTATGAAAGAATTATGAACGGTGGCTTTGCGACAAATACGATGTCAACTACATGATCATGCAAAGCAATATGACAATGATGGAGCGTGTCATAATAAACGGAACGGTGGTAAGTTGCATGGCAATATATCTCGGAATGGCTATGGAAATGCCATGATAGGTAGGTATGGTGGCTGTTTTGAGGAAGTTATATGGTGGGTGTATGATACCGGCGAAAAGTGCGCGGTATTAGAGAGGCTAGCAATGGTGGAAGGAGGAAAAGTGCGTATAATCCATGGACTCAACATTAGTCATAAAGAACTCATATACTTATTGCAAAATTCTACAATTTATCAAAGCAAAGTATTACACGCATGCTCCTAGGGGGATAGATTGGTAGGAAAAGACCATCGCTCGTCACCGACCGCCACGCATAAGGAATAGAATCAATAAATAAATCATGCTCCGACTTCATCACATAACGGTTCACCATACGTGCATGCTACGGGAATCACAAACTTTAACACAAGTATTTATCAAATTCACAACTACCCAACTAACATTACTCTAATATTACTACCTCCATATCTCAAAACAATCATCAAGCATCAAACTTCTCTTAGTATTCAACACACTCATAAGAAAGTTTTTACTATTCTTGAATACCTAGCATATTAGGATTATTTAAGCAAATTACCGTGCTGTTTAAGACTCTCAAAATAATCTAAGTGAAGCATGAGAGAATAATAGTTTCTATAAAACAAAAACACCACCGTGCTCTAAAAGATATAAGTGAAGCACTAGAGCAAAAACTATATAACTCAAAAGATATAAGTGAAGCACATAGAGTATTCTAATAATTTCCGAATCAAGTGTGTCTCTCTCAAAAGGTGTGTACAGCAAAGATGATTGTGGTAAACTAAAAAGCAAAGACTCAAATAATACAAGACGCTCCAAGCAAAACACATATCGTGTGGTGAATAAAAATATATCTCCAAGTAAAGTTACCGATGGAAGTAGACGAAAGAGGGGATGCCTTCCGGGGCATCCCCAAGCTTTGGCTTTTAGGTTTCCTTAGATTATCTTGGGGTGCCATGGGCATCCCCAAGCTTAGGCTCGTGCCACTCCTTGTTCCATAATCCATCAATTCTTTCACCCAAAACTTGAAAACTTCACAACACAAAACTTAACAGAAAATCTCGTAAGCTCCGTTAGCGAAAGAAAACAAAAGACCACTTCAAGGTACTGTAATGAACTCATTCTTTATTTATATTAGTGTTAAACCTACTGTATTCCAACTTCTCTATGGTTTATAAACTCTTTTACTAGCCATAGATTTATCAAAATAAGCAAACAACACACAAAAAACAGAATCTGTCAAAAACAGAACAGTCTGTAGTAGTCTGTAACTAACGCAAACTTCTGGAATTCCACAAATTAAGCCAAAATAGGAAGACCTAGAAAATTTGTTTATTGATAATCAGCAATTGGAATCAATATTTTATCACGTTCTGGTGATTTTTAACAATTATTTCGTGAGCAGAAAGTTTCTGGAATTTACAGCAAGATCAAATAACTATAATCCAAGAAGATCCTATAGGTTAAACTTGGCACAAGCACTGATTAAAACATAAAAACACATATAACCAGAGGTTAGATCAAATATTTATTCCTAAACATAAGCAAAAAGAAAAAAACTAAAAATAAAATTGGGTTGCCTCCCAACAAGCGCTATCGTTTAACGCCCCTAGCAAGGATAGATCTAGGTATTGCCATCTTTGGTAGGCAATCCATAAGTGGCTCTCATAATAGATTCATAAGGTAATTTTATTTTATTTCTAGGGAAGTGTTCGATGCCTTTCCTTCACGGATATTGGAATCTAATATTCCCTTCCTTCATATCAATAATTGCACCAATCGTTCTAAGGAAAGGTCTACAAAGGATAATAGGACATGAAGGACTGCAATCTATATCAAGAACAATAATATCTACAGGCACATAATTCCTATTTGCAATAATAAGAACATCATTAATTCTTCCCATAGGTTTCTTAATAGTGGACTCCGCAAGGTGCAAGTTTAGAGAGCAATCATCAAAATCACGGAAACCTAGCAAATCGCACAAAGTCTTTGGAATCGTGGAAACACTAGTACCCAAATCACACAAAGCATAGCATTCATGATCTTTACTTTTAATTTTAATAGTAGGTTCCCACTCATCATAAAGTTTTCTAGGGATAGAAACTTCCAACTCAAGTTTTTCTTCACAAGATTGCATCAAAGCATCAACGATATGTTTGGTAAAGGCTTTATTTTGACTATAAGCATGAGGAGAATTTAGCACGGATTGCAACAAGGAAATACAATCTATTAAAGAACAATTATCATAATTAAATTCCTTGAAATCCAAAATAGTTGGTTCATTAATATCTAGAGTTTTGACCTTTTCATCCCACTTTTATCAATTTTAGCATCAAGATCTAAAAACTCCGAATTTCTGGAACGCCTTCTAGGTAAAGGTGGATCATATTCAGTCCCTTCATTATCAAGATTCATATTGCAAAACAAAGATTTAATAGGGGACACATCAATAACTTTTAGATCTTCATCTTTATTTTCATAGAAATTTGAAGAACACGCTTTCACAAAGCAGTCTTTCTTAGCACGCATCCTAGTGGTTCTTTCTTTGCACTCATCAATGGAAATTCTCATGGCTTTGAGAGACTCGTTGATATCATGCTTAGGAGGAATAGATCTAAGTTTTAAATAATCAACATCAAGAGAAATTCTATCAACGTTCCTAGCCAATTCATCAACTTTAAGCAATTTTTCTTCAAGCAAAGCATTGAAATTCTTTTGTGAATTCATAAATTTTTTAACACTAGTCTCAAATTCAGAAGGCATCTTATTAAAGTTTCCATAAGAATTGTTGTAGGAATTACCATAATTATTAGAGGAATTACTAGGATAAGGCCTAGGATTAAAGTTTCCTCTATACGCGTTGTTACCAAAATTATTCCTACCAACAAAATTCACATCCATGGATTCATTATTATTCTCAATCAAAGTAGACAGAGGCATATCAATAGGATCAGAAGAAACACTCTTAGTAGCAAATAATTTCATAAGTTCATCCATCTTTCCACTCAAAACATTAATTTCTTCTATTGCATGCACTTTTTATTAGTAGATCTTTCAGTGTGCCATTGAGAATAATTAACCATAATATTATCTAGGAGTTTAGTAGCTTCTCCTAAAGTAATTTCCATAAAAGTGCCTCCCGCGGCCGAATCTAAAAGATTTCTAGAAGCAAAATTCAATCCGGCATAAATTTTTTGTATAATCATCCACAAATTCAAACCATGCGTAGGGCAATTACGTATCATTAATTTCATCCTCTCCCAAGCTTGTGCAACATGTTCATGATCAAGTTGCTTAAAATTCATAATATCGTTTCTAAGAGAGATGATCTTAGCGGGAGGAAAATACTAAGAGATAAAAGCATCTTTGCACAAGAATCAATACTATTTTTAGGCAAAGATGAAAACCAAGCTTTAGCACTATCTCTAAGCGAAAAGGGAAATAGCTTCAATTTAACAATATCATTGTCTACATCTTTCTTCTTTTGCATATCACACAAATCAACAAAGCTGTTTAGATGGGTAGCGGCATCTTCACTAGGAAGGCCGGCGAATTGATCTTTCATGACAAGATTCAACAAAGCGGTATTAATTTCATAAGATTCAGTATCGGTAAGAGGAGCAATCGGAGTGCTAAGGAAATCATTATTGTTCGTGTTGGTAAAGTCACACAATTTGGTATTATCTTGAGCCATCGTGACAAGCAAGCAATCCAACACACGAGCAAACAAGAAGCAATCGGAAAAAAGGCGAACGGAAAAGAGAGAGGGCGAATAAAACGGCAAGGGTGAAGTGGGGGAGAGGAAAACGAGAGGCAAATGGCAAATAATGTAATGCAGGAGATAAGGGTTTGTGATGGGTACTTGGTATGTTGACTTTTGCGTAGACTCCCCGGCAACGGCGCCAGAAATCCTTCTTGCTACCTCTTGAGCACTGCGTTGGTTTCCCTTGAAGAGGAAGGGGTGATGCAGCAAAGTAGCATAAGTATTTCCCTCAGTTTTTGAGAACCAAGGTATCAATCCAGTAGGAGGCCACGCACGAGTCCCTCGCACCTACACAAACAAATAAATCCTCGCAACCAATGCAATAAAGGGGTTGTCAATCCCTTCACGGTCACTTACAAGAGTGAGATCTGATAGATATGATAAGATAATATTTTTGGTATTTTTATGATAAAGATGCAAAGTAAAGAAAGCAAAATAAAAACGGCGCCAGAAATAGCTTGTTGTCGGGAGATTAAATATGATGGAAAATAGACCCGGGGGCCATAGGTTTCACTAGTGGCTTCTCTCGAGAGCATAAGTATTACGGTGGGCGAACAAATTACTGTTGAGCAATTGACAGAATTGAGAATAGTTATGAGAATATCTAGGTATGATCATGTATATAGGCATCACGTCCGAGACAAGTAGACCGACTCCTGCCTGCATCTACTACTATTACACCACACATCGACCGCTATCCAGCATGCATCTAGAGTATTAAGTTCATAAGAACAGAGTAACGCTTTAAGCAAGATGACATGATGTAGAGGGATAAACTCATGCAATATGATATAAACCCCATCTTGTTATCCTCGATGGCAACAATACAATACGTGCCTTGTTGCCCCTACTATCACTGGGAAAGGACACCGCAAGATTGAACCCAAAGCTAAGCACTTCTCCCATTGCAAGAAAGATCAATCTAGTAGGCCAAACCAAACTGATAATTCGAAGAGACTTGCAAAGATAACCAATCATACATAAAAGAATTCAGAGAAGATTCAAATATTGTTCATAGATAAACTTGATCATAAACCCACAATTCATCGGTCTCAACAAACACACCGCAAAAGAAGATTACATCGAATAGATCTCCACCAGAGAGGGGGAGAACATTGTATTGAAATCCAAAAAGAGAGAAGAAGCCATCTAGCTAATAACTATGGACCCGAAGGTCTGAGGTAAACTACTCACACATCATCGGAGAGGCTATGGTGTTGATGTAGAATCCCTCCATGATCGATGCCCCCTCCGGCGGAGCTCCGGAACAGGCCGCAAGATGGGATCTCACGGGTACAGAACGTTGCGGCGGTGGAATTAGGTTTTTGGCTCCGTATCTGGTAGTTTGGGGGTACGTAGGTATATATAGGAGGAAGGAGTACGTCGGTGGAGCAACAGGGGACCCACGAGGGTGGATGGCACGCCCAGGGGTGTAGGCGCGCCGCCCTACCTCGTGCCCTCCTGGTCGATGTCTTGACCTAGGGTCCAAGTCCTCTGGATCACGTTCGTTCCGAAAATCACGTTCCCGAAGGTTTCATTCCGTTTGGACTCCGTTTGATATTCTTTTTCTTGCGAAACTCTGAAATAGGCAAAAAAACAACAATTCTGGGCTGGGCCTCCGGTTAATAGGTTAGTCCCAAAAATAATATAAAAGTGTATATAAAGCCCAATAATGTCCAAAATAGAATATAATATAGCATGGAGCAATCAAAAATTATAGATACGTTGGAGACGTATCACTGAACAATAGGTGCAGAAATCAATGCTTTCTTAAGTATTTCAAATGCTTCTACACAATCATCATCAAAGACAAATGGTATATCTTTTTGTAATAGATTAGTCAGCGGCCGAGAAATTTTTGAGAATTCCTTAGTGAACCTCCTATAAAATCCGGCATGACCAAGGAAACTTCTTATACCTTTGATGTCCTTGGGACATGGCATCTTTTCAATAGCATCAACTTTAGCTTTATCAACTTCAATGCCTCTTTCAGAAATTTTATGCCCCAAGACAATACCTTCATTAACCATAAAGTGGCACTTTTCCCAATTCAAGACAAGATTAGTTTCTTCACATCTCTGCAAAACTAGATCGAGGTTGCTCAAGCATTCATCAAAAGAGGATCCATAGATGGAGAAGTCGTCCATGAAAACCTCGCAAATCTTTTCACAAAAATCAGAGAATACAACCATCATGCATCTTTGAAAGGTAGAGGCGCATTACATAAACCGAAAGTCATAAGTCTATAAGCAAAAGTACCGAAAGGACAAGTAAAAGTGGTCTTAGCTTGATCATCAGCTGACACGGGTATTTGAGAGAAACCAGAATAACCATCTAGAAAGCAAAAATGTGTATGTTTGGATAATATTTCTAGCATTTTATCAATAAAAGGTAAGGGGTAATGATCCTTTTTAGTAGCTTTATTTAATTTGCGGAAATCAATTACCATCCTATAACCTGTAATAATTCTTTGCGAAATCAATTCATCTTTATCATTAGGAACGACACTAATACCTCCCTTCTTAGGGACACAATGGACAGGACTTACCCACTGACTATCAGCAATGGGATAGATTATACCTGCCTCAAGGAGCTTTAGTATTTCCTTTCTTACCACTTCTTTCATTCTAGGATTCAGCCGTCGTTGATGATCAATAACTGGTTTGGCATGTTTCTCCAAATTTATTTTGTGTTGACATAGAGTCGGACTAATGCCCTTAAGATCATCAAGAGTATATCCAATAGCAGCACGGTGCTTCTTCAGAGTTTTCAATAATTTTTCTTCCTCCTTCTCTGAAAGGTTAGCACTAATAATAACATGATATATCTTCTTTTCATCAAGGTAAGCATATTTAAGAGTATCAGGCAATGGTTTAAGCTCAAACACGGGATCACCCTTGGGTGGAGGAGGATCCCCTAAGATTTCAACAGGCAAGTTGTGTTTCAGAATAGGAACCTGTTTAAAGAACACTTCATCTATTTCCCTTCTTTCATTCATAAACATATCATTTTCATGGTCTAGCAAATATTGTTCTAAAGGATCACTAGGAGGCACGGCAATAGAAGCAAGACCAATAATTTCATCTTTACTAGGCAATTCCTCTTCACGGTGTTGTCTACGAAATTTAGAGAAATTAAACTCATGAGACATATCACCTAGACCAATAGTAACAACATCCTTTTCGCAGTCTATCTTAGCATTAACAGTGTTTAAGAAGGGTCTACCGAATATAATGGGACAAAAGCTATCTTGTGGGGAACCAAGAACAAGAAAATCAGCAGGATATTTAGTTTTCCCACACAAGACTTCAACATCTCTAACAATCCCAATTGGTGAAATAGTATATCTATTGGCAGGTTTAATTGTGACATCAATATCTTCTAACTCAGCAGGTGCAATATCATGCATGATTTCTTTGTATAAGTCAATAGGTATTGCACTAGCACTAGCACCCATGTCACATAAGCCATGATAACAATGATCTCCTATTTTGACAGAAATAACAGGCATGCCTACCACAGGTCTATGTTTATCTTTAGCACAAGGTTTAGCAATTCTAGCAGTCTCATTACAGAAATAAATAACATGCCCATCAATATTATCAGCCAAGAGATCTTTAACCATAGAAATATTAGGTTCAACTTTAACTTGCTCAGGAGGTGTATAAATTCTAATATTGCTTTTACGAACCACAGTTGAAGCTTTATCATGATCCTTTATCCTAATAGGAAAAGGTGGTTTCTCAACATAAGCAGTAGGAACAATAGGATCATTATAAGTGCAACTACTTTTACTTCTATGGGAGGATGATATTTAAACCACTTCTCCTTAGGGAGATCAACATGAGTAGCAAAAGATTCACAGAAAGAAGCTACTATCTCAGATTCAAGTCCATATTTAGTGCTAAATTTACGGAAAACATCGGTATCCATAAAAGATTTAACACAATCAAACTTAGGTGTCATACCTGACTCCTTACCTTCGTCGAGATCCCAATCTTCAGAGTTGCGTTTAATTCTTTCCAATAAACCCCATTTGAATTCAATAGTCTTCATCATAAAAGAGCCAGCACAAGAAGTATCAAGCATGGTGCGATTGTTATCAGAAAGCCGAGCATAAAAATTTTGAATAATCAATTCTCTTGAGAGCTCATAATTGTGGCATGAATATAACATTGATTTAAGCCTCCCCCAAGCTTGAGCGATGCTTTCTCCTTCGCGAGGCCAAAAATTATATATATAATTGTGATCACGATGAACAAGATGCATAGGATAAAACTTCTGATGAAATTCCAATTTCAATCGTTTGTAGTTCCACGATCCCATATCATCACATAGCCTATACCATGTCAATGCATCTCCCTTCAAAGATAAAGGGAAGACCTTCTTCTTGATAACATCATCGGGCATACCTGCAAGCTTAAATAATCCACAAACTTCATCCACATATATTAGGTGCTCATCAAGATGTAATGTTCCATCTCCTGCAAATGGATTAGCTAGCAATTTTTCTACCATACCCGAAGGAATTTCAAAGTAGACATTTTCATTTTCAGTAGGTTCAGTAGGTTGAGGAGCAACTCTTTGCTCTACTGGTCGGGGTGAAGATACCCCGAACAAGCCCCTCGGAGGATTACTTTCCATAGTAACAAGTGACAATAAATTTCAGCACACTATATAATTTTTTCCTTACAAAATTCCACCTACCAAAGGCGCTTCACTCCCCGGCAATGGCACCAGAAAGAGTCTTGATGACCCACAAGTATAGGGGATCTATCGTAGTCCTTTCGATAAGTAAGAGTGTCGAACCCAAAGAGGAGCAGAAGGAAATGATAAGCGGTTTTCAGCAAGGTATTCTCTGCAAGCACTGAAATTATAGGTAACAGATAGTTTTGTGATAAGATAATTTGTAACGAGCAACAAGTAACAAAAGTAAATAAAGTGCAGCAAGGTGGCCCAATCCTTTTTGTAGCAAAGGACAAGCCTGGACAAACTCTTATATAGGGAAAAGCGCTCCCGAGGACACATGGGAATTATCGTCAAGCTAGTTTTCATCACGTTCATATAATTCACGTTCGGTACTTTGATAATTTGATATGTGGGTGGACCGGTGCTTGGGTCTTGTCCTTACTTGGACAAGCATCCCACTTATGATTAACTCCTATTGCAAGCATCCGCAACTACAAAAGAAGTATTAAGGTAAACCTAACCATAGCATGAAACATATGGATCCAAATCAGCCCCTTACGAAGCAACGCATAAACTAGGGTTTAAGCTTCTATCACTCTAGCAACCCATCATCTACTTATTACTTCCCAATGCCTTCCTCTAGGCCCAAATAATGGTGAAGTGTCATGTAGTCGACGTTCACATAACACCACTAGAGGAGAGACAACATACATCTCATCAAAATATCGAACGAATACCAAATTCACATGACTACTAATAGCAAGACTTCTCCCATGTACTCAGGAACAAACGTAACTACTCACAAAGCATATTCATGTTCATAATCTGAGGAGTATTAATATGCATACAGGATCTGAACATATGATCTTCCACCAAATAAACCAACTAGCATCAACTACAAGGAGTAATCAACACTACTAGCAACCTACAGGTACCAATCACAGACTTTGAGACAAGAATTGGATACAAGAGATGAACTAGGGTTTGAGAGGAGATGGTGCTGGTGAAGATGTTGATGGAGATTGGCCCCCTCCCGATGAGAGGAGCATTGGTGATGACGATGGCGATGATTT
The DNA here is from genome assembly GCF_018294505.1 of Triticum aestivum. Lineage (NCBI taxonomy): Eukaryota > Viridiplantae > Streptophyta > Magnoliopsida > Poales > Poaceae > Triticum > Triticum aestivum. Next base: position 483,745,012 of record NC_057802.1, on the reverse strand, counting down.
CCCCCTCCCGGAGGGAAGTGTCCTCGGCAGAACAGCTCTGCCAGAGCCCTAGATTGGTTCCGCCAAGGTTCCGCCTCGTGGCGACGGAGTCTCGTCCCGAAAGCTTGCTTATGATTTTTCTTCGGACGAAAGACTTCATATAGCAGAAGATGGGCACCGGAGGGCCAACAGGGGGTCCACGAGGCAGGGGGCGCGCCCAGGGGGGTAGGGCGCGTCCCCCCACCCTCGTAGCCAGGGTGTGGGCCCCCTATGATATTTCTTCTGCTCAGTATTTTTTATTTTTTCCAAAAACAACTTTCGTGGAGTTTCAGGACTTTTGGAGTTGTGCAGAATAGGTCTCTAATATTTACTCATTTTCCAGCCCAGAATTCCAGCTGCCGGCATTCTCCCTCCTTATGTAAACCTTGTAAAATAAGAGAGAATAGGCATAAGTATTGTGACATAATGTTTAATAACAGCCCATAATGCAATAAATATCGATATAAAAGCATGATGTAAAATGGACGTATCAATATGTTTCTCGATTATGGAGGTGACAAAAAGGTACGTCGTAAAGGGTTACGTCGATGCAAGTTTTGACACTGATCCAGATGACTCTAAGTCTCAATCTGGATACATCTTGAAAGTGGGAGCAATTAGCTAGAGTAGCTCCGTGCAGAGCATTGTTGACATAGAAATTTGCAAAATACATACGGATCTGAATGTGGCAGACCCGTTGACTAAACTTCTCTCACAAGCAAAACATGATCACACCTTAGTACTCTTTGGGTGTTAATCACATAGCGATGTGAACTAGATTATTGACTCTAGTAAACCCTTTGGGTGTTGGTCACATGACGATGTGAACTATGGGTGTGATAATCACATGGTGATGTGAACTATTGGTGTTAAATCACATGGTGATGTGAACTAGATTATTGACTCTAGTACAAGTGGGAGACTGAAGGAAATATGCCCTAGAGTCAATAATAAAGTTATTATTTACCTTATATCATGATAAATGTTTATTATTCATGCTAGAATTGTATTAACCAGAAACTTAGTACATGTGTGAATACATAGACAAACAGAGTGTCACTAGTATGCCTCTACTTGACTAGCTCGTTGAATCAAAGATGGTTAAGTTTCCTAGCCATAAGACATGAGTTGTCATTTGATTAACGGGATCACATCATTAGAGAATGATGTGTGACTTGACCCATTCCATTAGCTTAGCACTTGATCGTTTAGTATGTTGCTATTGCTTTCTTCATGACTTATACATGTTCCTATGACTATGAGCTTATGCAACTCCCGTTTACCGGAGGAACACTTTGTGTGCCACCAAACGTCACAACGTAACTGGGTGATTATAAAGGTGCTCTACAGGTGTCTCCAAAGGTACTTGTTGAGTTGGCGTATTTCGAGATTGAGATTTGTCACTCCGATTGTCGGAGAGGTATCTCTGGGCCCACTCGGTAATGCACATCACTATAAGCCTTGCAAGCATTGTAACTAATGAGTTAGTTGCGGGATGATGTATTACAGAACGAGTAAAGAGACTTGCCGGTAACGAGATTGAACTAGGTATTGAGATACCGACGATCGAATCTCAGACAAGTAACATACCGATGACAAAGGGAACAACGTATGTTGTTATGCGGTTTGACCGATAAATATCTTCGTAGAATATGTGGGAGCCAATATGAGCATCCAGGTTCCACTATTGGTTATTGACCGGAGACATGTCTCGGTCATGTCTACATAGTTCTCGAACCCGTAGGGTCCGCACGCTTAAAGTTCGGTGACGATCGGTATTATGAGTTTATGTGATTTGATGTACCGGAAGGTAGTTCGGAGTCCCGGATGAGATCGGGGACATGACGAGGAGTCTCGAAATGGTCGAGACGTAAAGATCGATATATTGGACGACTATATTCGGACATCGGAAAGGTTCCGAGTGATTCGGATATTTTTCGGGGTACCAGGGAGTTACGGGAATACGAGGAAGAAGTAATGGGCCTCATGGGCCAAGTGGTGGAAGAGAGGAGGCAGGGCGCGTGGCCTCCCTGGCCCAAACCGAATTGGACTAGGGGGCGGCCCCCCTTTCCTCCTTTTCCTCCCTCTCCTTCCTTCTCCTTCTCCTCCTTCCTTTCCTCCTCCTAGTAGGAGTAGGAAAGGGGAGTCCTACTCCTACTAGGAGGAGGACTCCTCCTCCTGGCGCGCCCTACAGGGGCCGGCCGGCCTCCCCCTTGCTCCTTTATATACGGGGGCAGGGGCACCTCTAGACACACAAGTTGATCTATTGATCTATTCCAGCCGTGTGCGGTGCCCCCCTCCACCATATTCCACCTCGGTCATATCGTAGCGGTGCTTAGGCGAAGCCATCCGTCGGTAGCAACATCATCACCGTCATCATGCCGTCGTGCTGACGGAACTCTCCCGTGAAACTCTGGTGGATCGGAGTTCGCGGGACGTCATCAAGCTGAACGTGTGCTGAACTCGGAGGTGTCGTGCGTTCGGTACATGGATCGGTCGGATCGTGAAGACGTATGACTACATCAACCGCGTTGTGCTAACGCTTCCGCTTTCGGTCTACGAGGGTACGTGGACACACCCTCCCCTCTCGTTGCTATGCATCACCATGATCTTGCGTGTGCGTAGGATTTTTTTGAAATTACTACGTTCCCAACATGTGACTGCGGCCTCACCGGACGCGGCGACCATTGGCTGGCAACGCAACTCCGAGGTGGCGGCGCAACCCCTTTAGTGGCGCCTCTTCCCCACGGCGTCGGGCTCCGATCGAGCCGTAGGTCAATATCATCATGTCACGGCTCGTCCGCTGCGGGCGCACGGTGTGCCCGTCGTGCGATGCAGGAGGTACGAGAAGCTACGTCAATTCTCGAGGCTGAGGAGTCGCACGCCGCCTTGGACGAGGAAGCCCTCCTTGCCCACTTCATCGAGAAGAGGCAATGGAGGACGGCGCGCTCTCTCGTAATGGAACAAAACCGGGCGGTCTGTGCCATGGCCGGACTGCCCCCTAAAGAGGAGAATGAGGAAGCTGACGACGGGTCGGGCAACACTAGGTGTGAGCAGATCCGGTTTGACCCATTTTGCGTCTTTGACCGCTACTTCTGCGACAAAGACGGCAAAAGCAACCACAAGTGCAAGGGCAACCGTGGATGAACTTTCTCGAAGCTTTAGTATCTATAACATGGCAATCTTGTCTGATGACATGTATGATGAAGTAGAGCCCAGTATTTGGTAGTCCGATGGCATATGCATGATCAAGTAGCCGAATGCTACGTGTGGTATCTGGATGTATTACGTGAGTTAGTTTACGTTGCATGTGATTGTATGGATTTGTTAATAAGGTACCGATTGTGGACATGGACATTTGACGGTGACCGGTCAGCGCGTCCACGGACTTTTGGGCCTGTGGTTATTCATTTTTTTTCTTCAAAACGGAGGCAAAAGTTTTGCCTCATCGATTAATTGAGAAGAAGAGAATTGCCCAGTTAATTTAAGGAAAACCGGGCGAAAACCTACACAGATAGAGCACGGACTAACTACCCCCTTGCCAAACTCTCCGAATGCACAACATCCACAAACCCACTACGACTACGCCAAGTGAATCTCAAAAAGAACACCACGACACAAGACATCATGCACCTCCCAATTCAAGAGGACAAGCCGAGAGACCGAAGATCATCCATCAAGCAACCAGAGACGCCTTGCCTATGATGCCACTCTTGCCTTTGCCCATCTTCTTTTGTTTGCCCCTTATTGGTGTTCCTGTCAGGAGGCAAGCAATCGACCTGCCCAAACCAGGTCTAGCAACCTCCACGCTAGCGAGCAAGTCACAAAGTTCCTTCGCGAAGAGAACATTTGGATTTGGAGTTGGAGTAGCTGCCAACACACTTGGCTCAATGGGCCTGTGGTTATTCATCATGTGTGTGTGGTTTGCAGTTAATGTTTTTCAACAGAAAAATACCAAACTAAATCTTCAATTTCCGTAAATCCGCTGAATGTCGAGCTGCCCATGCAGTACGTAAGTAGGAGTAAAACTAATTCTGCTTTAGAATAGAAAAATTTATCACCGTCCTGACTTGTAAATATTTTTAGTCAATTACACCGGTGGTGCTTGAACTTGGCGTGAACGGTCACTTTGGTGCTAGAACTTGTGGTATACATCGAACTGGTGTAATAACTTGGCTCCGGCGTGCGAATACGGTGCAAATCTCGGTTGTGTACGCCTGAGTCACTGACTAGGCACGCCAACATGGCGTGGTCCCGCCGTCAGGATGGCAAAGAGAGGGAGTGTGGCCAGTTTTGTTTTTTGGAAATCCCCTCGAGTTTTTTTCTCATAAAAAACCTTATTGACGCTGGAAAGGTGTCATTTCAATTTTTTACGACTCTATTGCCAGTGGATCCCGTGTGTGCATACTAAAATTAACAAGAAAAAAGGAGGCTTGGCGTCTCGAGCTCGTGACCCTTGGTTAGGTCACAGTTGGTCCTGACCGCTATACCATTCACTTATTAACAACTTCACATGGATAGTTTTTTTAGAAACACTTCAACATGGATAGTTAGGTTAATGTAGTTGAATAGAGGTGCTTGTGAGGCTGAAATGGACTGCCGTCAGTGCGGCCCATTTGCTCCTGTTTGTTTTATTTAGATATTTGTAGGTATGTAAATTCTAATCTCATTAATAAAGATAATGTTTCAATTTTCATGAAGTATAAATATTATTATACATAAAAATAAAATAAATTACTTTTCTAAACTGTTCACATATAATTTTAAAAATATACATATATATGTAAAATAATATTTGTGAAATTATAAAAATATTTGTATAATAAGAAATACAAATATTTTTAGCATTACAATTCATAAATGTTATTTTAATTCTACAAACATTTCAATAATCATACGCATATTTGTATAATTTGATGTTTGTATAATTAAAAAATAGGCAGTTTAAGATTTAAAATGTTAATACGAATATTCAGTCGTGCTAATATTTAAATTAGATAATTGTTTTGAATACAAGTCAAAAGTGAATATTCATAAATATTTAGTAAATGTTTATATTTATCAGTTGAATAATTTCAATATAGCTGCAACTCTATACTTTTTTATATTCATTAAACATTTTAAGTGCCCGCATTTACTAAACAGCTTATATAATACATGTCTATTTAAAAACTTTTGTGTACTAATCATCGTTTGTAAGGATAATATTTATCACACATAAATGTTTTAAACTTTATTTTTATTACTTATGTTTTACAATTATTTCAAAAAGAACTAGCGCGTGTAAAATGGGCCGCACTATCTGCAGCCAATTTAAGCCCCACATGCATCATCTTTTACTACTTTTCCTTTTCCAAATACTCTTATATACTACATTGACGACTGTTATACTTGTTGAACATCTGGGAGCAGATGCTGCCGTGGGTGTGAGGGTGTTCGTCCTGGCAGTAGTTGGCGTGTTCGAATGTAGAGGCCTAAGCTTTTTTTCTTTTAGTTTTCACGTCAGCACCTACTTGTCATACAGCAAAAAGAAAAAGAAAAACATCTACCACGTGAACATGGTCTTTTTTGTGAGAAATAAACATTTTTGAGGGGTTTTTGTTGCAAAAAAACAGGCCACACACTTCAAGTCGCTGACAGCGGGCCCCATGCCACACTGGCACACCAAGTCAGCGTTGATTTCCTATCCATACGCGATTAGGACTGTATTTACACAACCGAGCCAAGTTATTGCACCAGTTCAATGTATACCACAAGTTCTAGCATCAAAGTGATCGTTTACGCCAAGTTCAAGCACCACCGGTGTAATTGACTCATATTTTTACTTTGTACCATGCACGATGAATCACTTGTTGTAAAGTGAGTTCTGTTTTCTTCAGAAATAAACCATGGGTCCATGCGTGCATAACACAGTGGCTAAACTTGACCATATCAAACCCTAAGCAGTTATTCCATAATGATAGACCACCTTACGTCCACCTGGAATGGTTTCAAGTTTCAACTGTCAATTTTCTTAAGCACTATCTAACCTAGTTAAGTATACTGCTAGCCTCACACACTGCTTCCATGGAAATCTTTGTCAGCTCGTAAAAGAAAGCGTACGTACGTGCTGCAGCAGTCAGCAGATTAAAGAATAAAGACGGAGGGAACAATACGAAGCGTTCCTTTCCCTAGCGGCTAGGGTTACACCTTTCCTGCAAGCAACAGCGAGGAGCCCGTGAATTCGCCTCTCTTCTGTTTGCCGCTTCAGCGACTGGTGGTAGGAATGAGAATTTCAATGCCTAGGCTCCGACTATTACTTTAAGTTAGGGTTCTTAGTCCTTGCACGGGCGTTCAGGCAGATGACGGCACTTCATCTTCTAGTTGGTCTTTCGGACAACAATCCTCCTCAAATTTGTCCGTCTGGACAGAATCGACCGAGCTCCGGCGTAGATATCCGCCATCTCCTTGGGGCGGTGAGAGCATATACGTCCATACTTAGCAAATCCAACACCCTAAACGTCTGCGGACGCGACCGGCCAGTGTACGGGCGTGTCCATTTTGAGCCCTTATTTATCTGCCCATGCAACCATACTTCTCATTTTCTCTCTTATATGTCTGGTCACTTGCATGTAGAGGTGAGGAGAGAGAAAGAAAAGAAAGAGAAAAGGTGGTCTGGGGTGGGCCGCATCATACGACGGACTAATCGGCACGTCCGCGAGCCCTCATATTCTCCTTACATTTGGTCTCAATATGAGGGTTCGCGGACAACCCGAGCGAATAGGGATGATATGAGGAGTCCGATTGGGTCAGCCTTTTTCATTCTCTCTCATGTCCGGTCACTGACCAGATCCGGCCGCGGACGTTTGAGACGAATCCGAGGAGGTCGGTTGAAGATGCTCTGAGGTTACTCATCATGCGTGTGTGATGGCGAGATCAGATATCAGACACTTCAGGGTTCAACGACGACGCCCATGACTGCAGGGCGCTGGTTCTTACGAGCAGTGTGTAGCCAGGCTAGCTCCACCCTAGGGCCAACTTCAGCGCTACAATAGCAAACAATACCAAACAGTAACATTTTATCTACACTGAACGAAGCAACCTACTGCCACGCCCCGAGCCAAGGTCCCTGTGGCTTAGGCAGCTACGCCATTGCTTATGGGCATGTGCAAGAAAACTTTTCGACTGTCATTGACATGGCCAGAACAGCTCCAATGGAGGAGCGGCGACAGCGGCGTGTCGGTGGCTCGTTGTGATGGTAGTAGTGGTCGTTCCGTGGTCCAAGATTACGATGTAATTTTTGTTATATTTGGAGTAATTCCGATGAACTCTTTTAATAGGTCTGGATGCTTTTTTCGAAAAAATGTGGTGGGAAGAAGTACGCAATGTACTACGGAGTCCTAGAACTTTTTTGGAGTTGAGGCAAACGGAGTCCTAGAACTGCATTGACCAGGGCAGATCGAGTACGCACGCACAAGCCGCGCATGCAGCCCGCACTGATCACTGCGCTGCACTGCCCGTGCGTGTATAATTTAACAGGGTCAACGCCTGAGCCTCTGGACGGATCCGTCGGCCATGGATCGCGTGAGCGAGGGTTCGGGATACTCGGCTACATGCACGCACGCGTCGACCCCCTCATTGCGTCCTCTCTGTCCGAGACAGCATGGATGCAATGATCAACCTTGGGATCAGGCCACCGAATTCAGGGGGCCTCGGGCCGCCGGACCGACGCGCGCACATGGGTCTCTCGATGCTCGCACCGTAGGCTGGCCCATGATCCGAGGAGCTCCATCGATCGATGATGCTTCGATCCGGTGCTCATCGTCACGTACCGGCCGGTGCTGCAAGTCAGAAGAGTTCTGCTCGAACGCCGTAAACAAATCGCCGCGTCCGTCCTCCGTGTGTGCATGCAAGCCTGTCGTAGTTACGTGGGTTAGTTTGGGTCAATCACAATTCACATGGGGGCTCGCTGCTCGCATCTGAACTTCCGAATTTACAGAATTTGGGTGTACTAAGCTGCAGCTTTCAGTCAAATATTTTTGTGTGAGATGAGGTCGCAACTTCCGGTTGAACGAATTCTGCAAAGTTATCATCATCTGTCGCGGCACTTGGTCAGATTTTCAGTGCAGTAACGGTCACACCATGCATAAGCATAAGCTTGTTTATGTTCATCCCAGTGCCTTGGGCAAATATCTCGTCAGACAAAATATGCACGATATATACTGCTCGACGAACTACGAATGGGTTTGAGTTGACACCACTTGTTACCAGGAGTGTTTACTGGTTACTTATATTGCACCTGCAGTCAACCCTGCTCTTTTCAACTCTGAGAATGAGTATGAATTTGATACCTCGGCAAGAGTAGCCACGGGCACGATCGATGCACGCCTTCCAAAACGGCATCGACCGATGCATCCACTGCTGGTCCACACGTATACACGGAGCCTTATCCTTTCGCAGCACGCCAAACCATAATGACGCCATCCAACTCTCATTACGGACTCTAATACTATACACTAATGAAGGATGCACCTCCTGGAGACGTTGACTAAACCCGTGCTCCTAAACAACTGAATCCTGGCTTTTCGCCTCGTCTCAAAACAGTCAAGAATATGTAGGATCAAACAGAGCACAGCAATGTTTTCTATAACTGTTTTTAGTACTGTACTTACTATCGATGACGATATTGGTTCGATCGGTAATCAGTTGGTGAGACTTCGCATGATTCAGTTCGTTTGGATCGTTTGCTTGCTAGGATAGCTCAGCTTGGAGTGACTTATAAGGGTGTCTTTGACCGGAAGAATTCGATTATTTACTTCACCTAGCCGTTCGTTACCGACAAACACAAACTGAAGATCGAGTACAGGTGGGCCGTTAGGCCCCCGTTGCTGCATCAGAACAAAAATTGACGGCCAATTCATCGAAATCAGGCATTTCTAACGCCCAAGCCTAAGATGGACACTATTTGTTTGCGGACGCGTTCGGATTGGTCCGCCATAGTGATATGAAAGCCGGCCATCCAACCATGCCCACATATATTTCAAGCAAATTTGAACAAATCAGACAAAATGCTTGCAAACACGAGGGCGAGGATGATGAAAGCATCGACCTCGTGATGCAGCCTCTCATGGCAAGGCACCGTGTGAACTTTTGGTAGTGGCCATGGGCAAGGGGATGCCTGTACCTCGTATCTACCGAACGGTGCGGGTGGTCGCGATGGTGCGCACCGCAGAGGCGATGGGGCCAATGACGACCATTGCGCCTACCTATCTCGATCTATCAGCGGAGGCCGGGGACCGGAACAGCGCGCGGCGGTGGATGAAGTGCAGCAATGTGAGTGGGCTGCGCATTGTGGACGCTAGGGCGGCGACCTTGGGCGGCTGTGAGCAACCGATCGGGTGGCGGCGATGCTACGACGACAACTCATGTGGAGGACGCTGGGGCAGCAACCCTGGGTGTCGGAGTTGAATCCGACGGATGTCGGGTAGGGGTCCCGATCTTTTTTGGCTAGATGGTAACAAGGACACAAGAGACACTTGGTTTACCCAGGTGCAGGCCCTCTCGAAGAGGTAAAACCCTACGTCATGCTTCTGTTATATTGATTGTGGATGGGGTACAAAGTACACGATAATCTACCTCGAGATCGTATGTGAATGAATCTAACCCTATGGTCTAAACCCCTCATCTTATATAGGCACCGGGGGTATCTAGGGTTACATTTAGGTCGATTAGATCAAGGGATAAATTGCTGATGATGATTCAAATGTGTCCTGGAGTATGCGCTAAGTCTTCAGAGGATTTCATCTTGAGTACGCCATGGGGCATGGCAAACATGACCCACTTGTTGGTTGTTTGGGGGTGGGGGGGGGGGGGGGGGGTGGGTCCTCGGCCCAGCACATGACCGAGGGCCGACGTGCTTAGCACCCCCTAGTCTAGGACACTGCCACTGGGGTTGTAGTGGATGTTACAGGCTGGTTTGCGCAGGTGTGGAGTGACTGTGGTCAGATCTGCACTGCGTCATCGATGACCCCCTGACGACTGGGTGGTGGTCTATGGTGGGAGGTCGTCCCACCTCTTTTCGCTAGTGCCTTTTCGGGCCTAGCGTGGATTACAGGTTGGTGTGACTTTCAGATGACCTTCTTCAAGATGATGATTGAAACACCGCTTCATGTCCAGGGTGAAAACGCTTGCTCTGGTCTTAATTCGTTGGGCTCGACGGCGGGGAACTTGCATCGTTATCTTGTTGAAGGCGTTGTCTTCTTGCTTATGTGCCCTTTGGTGGTTGGTTTCATCAACCTGGATGAAAATCCATGTCTTGTGAGTGTTCGATCGGACATGACGACAATGATGCGAGGGTGCCTATTCCCTTTTAAAGCCATTGTTGTGGAAGAGGTTTACTTAATTTGAGGTGCTTTTTTAAGGAAATGTGCCCTAGAGGCAATAATAAAGTTGTTATTTATATTTCCTTATATCACGATAAATGTTTATTATTCATGCTAGAATTGTATTAACCGGAAACTTAGTACATGTGTGAATACATAGACAAACAGAGTGTCACTAGTATGCCTCTACTTGACTAGCTCGTTGAATCAAAGATGGTTAAGTTTCCTAGCCATAGACATGAGTTGTCATTTGATTAACGGGATCACATCATTAGAGAATGATGCGATTGACTTGACCCATTCCGTCAGCTTAGCACTTGATCGTTTAGTATGTTGCTATTGCTTTCTTCATGACTTATACATGTTCCTATGACTATGAGATTATGCAACTCCCTTTTACCGGAGGAACACTTTGTGTGCTACCAAATGTCACAACGTAACTGGGTGATTATAAAGGTGCTCTATAGGTGTCTCCGAAGGTACTTGTTGGGTTGGCGTATTTCGAGATTAGGATTTGTCACTCCGATTGTCGGAGAGGTATCTCTGGGCCCACTCGGTAATACACATCACTTAAGCCTTGCAAGCATTACAACTAATGAGTTAGTTGCGGGATGATGTATTACGGAACGAGTAAAGAGACTTGCCGGTAACGAGATTGAACTAGGTATGGAGATACCGACGATCGAATCTCGGGCAAGTAACATACCGATGACAAAGGGAACAACGTATGTTGTTATGCGGTTTGACCGATAAAGATCTTCGTAGAATATGTGGGAGCCAATATGAGCATCCAGGTTCCGCTATTGGTTATTGACCGGAGACGTGTCTCGGTCATGTCTGCATAGTTCTCGAACCCATAGGGTCCGCACGCTTAAAGTTCGATGACGGTTATATTATGAGTTTATGTACCGAAGGTTGTTTGGAGTCCCGGATGTGATCATGGACATGACGAGGAGTCTCGAAATGGTCGAGACGTAAAGATCGATATATTGGACGACTATATTTGGATACCGGAATGGTTCCGGGTGAGATCGGGATAATACCGAAGCTCCGGGAGGTATATGGGCCTTAATGGGCTTTAGTGGAAAGGAGGGGAAAGGAGCAAGGGAGGGGGCACGCCCCCCCCCCCCCAAGCCCAATCCGAATTGGGAGGGGGGTCGGCCCCCCTTTCCTTCCTCCCTCCTTCCTCTTCCTTCCATCTCCCTCTCCAAATAGGAAAAGGAGGAGGAGTAGGACTCCCCCCTTGGGCGCGCCTCCTCCCCTTGGCCGGCCCTCTCCTCCCCCCTTTATATACGGAGGAGAGGGGCACCCCATAGACACAACAATTGATCTCTTGGATCTTTTAGCCATGTGCGGTGCCCCTCTCCAGCATAGTCCACCTCGATAATATCGTAGCGGTGCTTAGGCGAAGCCCTGCGTCGGTAGAACATCATCATCGTCACCACGCCGTCGTGCTGACGGAACTCTCCCTCCAAGCTCGGCTGGATCGGAGTTCGAGGGACGTCATCGAGTTGAACGTGTGCAGAACTCAGAGGTGCCGTGCGTTTGGTACTTGATCGGTCGGATCGTGAAGACGTACGACTACATCAACCGCGTTGTGCTAACGCTTCCGCTTTCGGTCTATGAGGGTACGTGGACACACTCTCCCCTCTCGTTGCTATGCATCACCATGATCTTGCATGTGCGTAGGAAATTCTTTGAAATTACTACGTTCCCCAACAGTGGCATTCGATCCTGGTTTTATGCGTAGATGTTATATGCACGAGTAGAACACAAGTGAGTTGTGGGCGATACAAGTCATACTGCTTACCAGCATGTCATACTTCGGTTCGGCAGTATTGTTGGATGAAGCGGCCCGGACCGACATTACGCGTACGCTTACGCGAGACTGGTTCTACCGACGTGCTTTACACACAGGTGACTGGCGGGTGTCAGTTTCTCCAACTTTAGTTGAACCGAGTGTGGCTACGCCCGGTCCTTGAGAATGTTAAAACAGCACTAACTTGATGAACTATCATTGTGGTTTTGATGCGTAGGTAAGAACGGTTCTTGCTCAGCCTGTAGCAGACACGTAAAACTTGCAACAACAAAGTAGAGGACATCTAACTTGTTTTTGCAGGGCATGTTGTGATGTGATATGGTCAAGGCATGATGCTATATTTTATTGTATGAGATGATCATGTTTTGTAACCGAGTTATCGGCAACTGGCAGGAGCCATATGGTTGTCGCTTTATTGTATGCAATGCAATCGCCCTGTAATTGCTTTACTTTATCACTAAGCGGTAGCGATAGTCGTAGAAGCAATAGTTGGTGAGACGACAACGATCCTACGATGGAGATCAAGGTGTCGCGCCGGTGACGATGGTGATCATGACGGTGCTTCGGAGATGGAGATCACAAGCACAAGATGATGATGGCCATATCATATCACTTATATTGATTGCATGTGATGTTTATCTTTTATGCATCTTATCTTGCTTTGATTGACGGTAGCATTATAAGATGATCTCTCACTAAATTTCAAGATAAAAGTGTTCTCCCTGAGTATGCACCATTGCCAAAGTTCATCGTGCCCAGGCACCACGTGATGATCGGGTGTGATAAGCTCTACGTCCATCTACAACGGGTGCAAGCCAGTTTTGCACACGCAGAATACTCAGGTTAAACTTGATGAGCCTAGCATATGCAGATATGGCCTCGGAACACTGAGACCGAAAGGTCGAGCGTGAATCATATAGTAGATATGATCAACATAGTGATGTTCACCATTGAAAACTACTCCATTTCACGTGATGATCGGTTATGGTTTAGTTGATTTGGATCACGTGATCACTTAGATGATTAGAGGGATGTCTATCTAAGTGGGAGTTCTTAAGTAATATGATTAATTGAACTTTAATTTATCATGAACTTAGTCCTATTGTATTAGCATATCTATGTTGTAGATCAATAGCTCACGTTTAGCTCCCCTGTTTTATTTTTTGATATGTTCCTAGAGAAAACTAAGTTGAAAGATGTTAGTAGCAATGATGCGGATTGGATCCGTGATCTGAGGATTATCCTCATTGCTGCACAGAAGAATTATGTCCTTGATGCACCACTAGGTGACAGACCTATTGCAGGAGCAGATGCAGACGTTATGAACGTTTGGCTAGCTCAATATGATGACTACTTGATAGTTTAGTGCACCATGCTTAACGGCTTAGAATCGGGACTTCAAAGACGTTTTGAACGTCATGGACCATATGAGATGTTCCAGGAGTTGAAGTTAATATTTCAAGCAAATACCCGAGTTGAGAGATATGAAGTCTCCAACAAGTTCTATAGCTAAAAGATGGAGGAGAATAGCTCAAGCAGTGAGCATGTGCTCAGATTGTCTGGGTACTACAATCGCTTGAATCAAGTGGGAGTTAATCTTCCAGATAAGATAGTGATTGACAGAATTCTCTAGTCACCATCACCAAGTTAGTAGAACTTCGTGATGAACTATAGTATGCAAGGGATGACGAAAACGATTCCCGAGTTTTTCATGATGATGAAATCGATGAAGGTAGAAATCAAGAAAGAGCATCAAGTGTTGATGGTTGACAAGACCACTAGTTTCAAGGAAAAGGGCAAAGGGAAGAAGGGGAACTTCAAGAAGAACGGCAAGCAAGTTGCTACTCAAGTGAAGAAGCCCAAGTCTGGACCTAAGCCTGAGACTAAGTGCTTCTACTGCAAAGGGACTGGTCACTGGAAGCGGAACTGCCCCAAGTATTTGGCGGATAAGAAGGATGGCAAAGTGAACAAAGGTATATTTGATATACATGTTATTGATGTGTACCTTACTAGTGTTTATAGCAACCCCTCAGTAGTTGATACTAGTTCAGTTTCTAAGATTAGTAACTCGAAACGGGAGTTGCAGAATGAACAGAAACTAGTTAAGGGCGAGGTGACGATGTGTGTTGGAAGTAGTTCCAAGATTGATATGATCATCATCGCACACTCCATATACTTTCGGGATTAGTGTTGAACCTAAATAAGTGTTATTTAGTGTTTGCGTTGAGCATGAATATGATTTGATCATGTTTATTGCAGTACGGTTATTCATTTAAGTTAGAGAATAATTGTTGTTCCGTTTACATGAATAAAACCTTATATGGTTACACACCCAATGAAAATGGTTCGTTGGATCTCGATCGTAGTGATACACATATTCATAATATTGAAACCAAAAGATGCAAAGTTAATAATGATAGTGCAACTTATTTGTGGCACTGCCGTTTAGGTCATATTGGTGTAAAGCACATGAAGAAACTCCATGCTGATGGGCTTTTGGAATCACTTGATTATGAATCACTTGATGATTGCGAACCATGCCTCTTGGGCAAGATGACTAAAATGCCGTTCTCCGGAACAATGGAGCGAGCAACAGATTTGTTGGAAATCATACATACTGATGTATGTGGTCCGATGAATATTGAGGCTCGCGGCGGGTATCGTTATTTTCTAAACCTTCACAGATGATTTGAGCAGATATGGGTATATCTACTTAATGAAACATAAGTCTGAAACATTTGAAAAGTTCAAAGAATTTCAGAGTGAAGTTGAAAATCATCGTAACAAGAAAATAAAGTTTCTGCGATCTGATCATGGAGGAGAATATTTGAGTTACGAGTTTGGTCTACATTTGAAACAATGCGGAATAGTTTCGCAACTCACGCCACCCGGAACACCACAGCGTAATGGTGTGTCCAAATGTCGTAATCGTACTTTACTAGATATGGTGCGATCTATGATGTCTCTTACTGATTTACCGCTATCGTTTTGGGGTTATGCTTTAGAGACGGCCGCATTCACGTTAAATAGGGCACCATCAAAATCCGTTGAGACGACGCCTTATGAACTGTGGTTTGGCAAGAAACCAAAGTTGTCGTTTCTTAAAGTTTGGGGCTGCCATGCTTATGTGAAAAAGCTTCAACCTGATAAGCTCGAACCCAAATCAGAGAAATGTGTCTTCATAGGATACCCAAAGGAAACTGTTGGGTACACCTTCTATCACAGATCCGAAGGCAAGACATTCGTTTCTAAGAATGGATCCTTTCTAGAGAAGGAGTTTCTCTCAAAAGAAGTGAGTGGGAGGAAAGTAGAACTTGATGAGGTAACTGTACCTGCTCCCTTATTGGAAGGTAGTTCATCACAGAAATCTGTTCCTCTGACTACTACACCAATTAGTGAGGAAGCTAATGATGATGATCATGTAACTTCAGATCAAGTTACTACCAAACCTCGTAGGTAAACCAGAGTGAGATCCACACCAGAGTGGTACGGTAATCCTGTTCTGGAGGTCATGACCATGACGAACCTACGAACTATGAGGAAGCAATGATGAGCCCAGATTCCACGAAATGGCTTGAGGCCATGAAATCTGAGATGAGATCCATGTATGAGAACAAAGTGTGGACTTTGGTTGACTTGCCCGATGATCGGCAAGCCATAGAAAATAAATGGATCTTCAAGAGGAAGACGAACGCTGATAGTAGTGTTACTATCTACAAAGCTAGACTTGTTGAAAAAGGTTTTTGATAAAGTTCAAGGTGTTGACTACGATGAGATTTTCTCACTCGTGGCGATGCTTAAGTCTGTCCAAATCATGTTAGCAAATTGCCACATTTTATGAAATCTGGCAAATGGATGTCAAAACTACGTTCCTTAATGGATTTCTTAAAGAAGAGTTGTATATGATGCAACCAGAAGGTTTTGTCGATCCTAAAGGTGTTAACAAAATGTGCAAGCTCCAGCGATCCATCTATGGACTGGTGCAAGCATCTCAGAGTTGGAATATACGCTTTGGTGAGTTGATCAAAGCATATAGTTTTATACAGACTTGCGGTGAAGCTTGTATTTACAAGAAAGTGAGTGGGAGCACTACAACATTTCTGATAAATATATGTGAATGACATATTGTTGATCGGAAATAATGTAGAATTTTCTGGAAAGCAGAAAGGAGTATTTGAAAGGAGTTTTTCAAAGAAAGACCTCGGTGAAGCTGCTTACATATTGAGCATCAAGATCTATAGAGATAGATCAAGACGCTTGATAAGTTTCTTCAATGAGTACATACCTTGAGAAAGTTTTGAAGAAGTTCAAAATGGATCAGGCAAAGAAAGGGTTCTTGCCTGTGTTACAAGGTGTGAAGTTGAGTAAGACTCAAAGCCTGACCACAGCGGAAGATAGAAAGAGAATGAAAGTCATTCCCTATGCCTCAGCCATAGGTTCTATAAGTATGCCATGCTGTGTACCAAATCTATTGTATACTCTACACTGAGTTTGGCAAGGGAGTACAATAGTGATCTAGGAGTAGATAACTGGACAACGGTCAAAATTATCCTTAGTGAAATAAGGATATGTTTCTCGATTATGGAGGTGACAAAAGGTTCGTCGTAAAGAGTTACGTCGATGCAAGCTTTGACACAAATCTGGATGACTCTAAGTCTCGATCTAGATACATATTGAAAGTGGGAGCAATTAGCTAGAGTAGCTCCGTGCAGAGCATTGTTGACATAGAAATTTGCAAAATACATACGGATCTGAATGTGGCAGACCCGTTGACTAAATTTCTCTCACAAGCAAAACATGATCACACCTTAGTACTATTTGGGTGTTAATCACATAGCGATGTGAACTAGATTGCTGACTCTAGTAAACCCTTTGGGTGTTGGTCACATGTCGATGTGAACTATGGGTGTTAGCCACATAAAGATGTGAACTATTGATGTTAAATCACATGGCGACATGATCTAGATTATTGACTCTAGTGCAAGTGGGAGACTGAAGGAAATATGCCCTAGAGGCAATAATAAAGGTGTTATTTATATTTCCTTATATCATGATAAATGTTTATTATTCATGCTAGAATTGTATTAATCGGAAACTTAGTACATGTGTGAATACATAGACAAACAGAGTGTCACTAGTATGCCTCTACTTGACTAGCTCGTTGAATCAAAGATGGTTAAGTTTCCTAGCCATAGACATGAGTTGTCATTTGATTAACGGGATCACATCATTAGAGAATGATGTGATTGACTTGACCCATTTCGTTAGCTTAGCACTTGATCGTTTAGTATGTTGCTATTGCTTTCTTCATGACTTATACATGTTCCTATGACTATGAGATTATGCAACTCCCATTTACCGGAGGAACACTTTGTGTGCTACCAAACGTCACAACGTAACTGGGTGATTATAAAGGTGCTCTGCAGGTATCTCCGAAGGTACTTGTTGGGTTGGCGTATTTCGAGATTAGGATTTGTCACTCCGATTGTCGAAGAGGTATCTCTGGGCCCACTCGATAATACACATCACGTAAGCCTTGCAAGCATTAAAACTAATGAGTTAGTTGCGGGATGATGTATTACGGAATGAGTAAAGAGACTTGCCGGTAACGAGATTGAACTAGGTATTGAGATACCGACGATCGAATCTCGGGCAAGTAACATACAAATGACAAAGGGAACAACGTATGTTGTTATGCGGTTTGACCGATAAAGATCTTCGTAGAATATGTGGGAGCCAATATGAGCATCCAGGTTCCGCTATTGGTTATTGACCAGAGACGTGTCTCGGTCATGTCTACATAGTTCTCGAACCCGTAGGGTCCGCACGCTTAAAGTTCGATGACGGTTATATTATTAGTTTATGTACCGAAGGCTGTTCGGAGTCCCGGATGTGATCATGGACATGACGAGGAGTCTCGAAATGGTTGAGACGTAAAGATCGATATATTGGATGACTATATTTGGATACCGGAATGGTTCCGGGTGAGATCGGGATAATATCGGAGCTCCGGGAGGTTATCGGAACCCCCCGGGAGGTATATGGGCCTTAATGGGCTTTAGTGGAAAGGAGGGGAAAGGAGCAAGGGAGGGGGTGCCTCCCCCCCAAGCCCAATCCGAATTGGGAGGCCCCCCCTTTCCTTCCTCCCTCCTTCCTCTTCCTTCCCTCTCCCTCCTTCCTCTTCCTTCCCACCGGGAGTAGGACTCACCCCTTGGGCGCGCCTCCTCCCCTTGGCCGGCCCTCTCCTCCCCCCTTTATATACGGAGGAGAGGGGCACCCCATAGACACAACAATTTATCTCTTGGATCTTTTAGCCGTGTGCGGTGCCCCTCTCCACCATAGTCCACCTCGATAATATTGTAGCGGTGCTTAGGCGAAGCCCTGCGTCGGTAGAACATCATCATCGTCACCACGCCGTCGTGCCGACGAAACTCTCCCTCAAAGCTCGGCTGGGTCGGAGTTCGAGGGGCGTCATCGAGTTGAACGTGTGCAGAACTCGGAGGTGTCGTGCGTTCGGTACTTGATCGGTCGGATCATGAAGACGTACGACTACATCAACCGCGTTGTGCTAACGCTTCCGCTTTCGGTCTACGAGGGTACATGGACACACTCTCCCCTCTCGTTGCTATGCATCACCATGATCTTGCGTGTGCGTAGGAAATTTTTTGAAATTACTACGTTCCCCAACACTTTTTAATATCTTGTAATGGTTAAACTATGGTTACCGTCGTATTAATAAAAATGGATGTGTGAATCATGATGATGCGGAGGTCGGGGATTTAACCTCCTTTAAGAAATATGACGTAATTCAATAAAGTTTGACATAATTTACATAAAACGGACAATATTTCATCCGTTCAATCAAAACCTAAAATACCAACACTAGTTTGTAGCGTATGGTGACCTCGTACACATTGCTAGTCTGGCCATGGCACCACCATCGTTGTCATTGTTGGAGTGGTCCTTCCAGCGGCGAAAGGGTGCGGGGCCATTGCAACCCTGACCGACCGCAACCTAGAACT
Source organism: Triticum aestivum (assembly GCF_018294505.1). NCBI lineage: Eukaryota > Viridiplantae > Streptophyta > Magnoliopsida > Poales > Poaceae > Triticum > Triticum aestivum. The sequence goes on along the minus strand of NC_057802.1, from coordinate 483,725,792 downwards.
CGCGGAGGAGTGATGACCCACAAGTATAGGGGATCTATCGTAGTCCTTTCAATAAGTAAGAGTGTCGAACCCAACGAGGAGCAGAAGGAAATGATAAGCGGTTTTCAGCAAGGTATTCTCTGCAAGCACTGAAATTATAGGTAACAGATAGTTTTGTGATAGGATAATTTGTAAGGAGCAACAAGTAACAAAAGTAAATAAAGTGCAGCAAGGTGGCCCAATCCTTTTTGTAGAAAAGGACAAGCCTGGACAAACTCTTATATAGAGAAAAGCGCTCCCGAGGACACATGGGAATTATCGTCAAGCTAGTTTTCATCACGTTCATATGATTCGCGTTCGGTACTTTGATAATTTGATATGTGGGTGGACCGGTGCTTGGGTGCTGCCCTTACTTGGACAAACATCCCACTTATGGTTAACCCCTATTGCAAGCATCCGCAACTACAAAAGAAGTATTAAGGTAAACCTAACCATAGCATGAAACATGTGGATCCAAATCAGCCCCTTACGAAGCAACGCATAAACTAGGGTTTAAGCTTCTGTCACTCTAGCAACCCATAATCTACTTATTACTTCCCAATGCCTTCCTCTAGGCCCAAATAATGTTGAAGTGGCATGTAGTCGACGTTCACATAACACCACTAGAGGAAAGACAACATACATCTCATCAAAATATCGAACGAATACCAAATTCACATGACTACTAATAGCAAGACTTCTCCCATGTCCTCAGGAACAAACGTAACTACTCACAAAGCATATTCATGTTCATAATCAGAGGAGTATTAGTATGCATATAGGATCTGAACATATGATCTTCCACCAAATAAACCAACTAGCATCAACTACAAGGAGTAATCAACACTACTAGCAACCTACAGGTACCAATCCCAGACTTAGAGACAAGAACTGGATACAAGAGATGAACTAGGGTTTGAGAGGAGATGGTGTTGGTGAAGATGTTGATGGAGATTGCCCTCTCCCAATGAGAAGAGCGTTGGTGATGACGATGGCGATGATTTCCCCCTCCCGGAAGGAAGTGTCCCTAGCAGAACAGCTCTGCCGGAACCCTAGATTGGTTCCGCCAAGGTTCCGCCTCGTGGCGGCGGAGTCTCGTCCCGAAAGCTTGCTTATGATTTTTCTTCGGACGAAAGACTTCATATAGCAGAAGATGGGCACCGGAGGGCCAACAGAGGGCCCACGAGGCAGGGGGCGCGCCCAGGGGGGGTAGGGCGCGCCCGCACCCTCGTGGCCAGGGTGTGGGCCCCCTGTTGTATTTCTTCCGCTCAGCATTTTTTTATTATTTCCAAAACTAACTTTCGTGGAGTTTCAGGACTTTTGGTGTTGTGCAGAATAGGTCTCTAATATTTGCTCCTTTTCCAGCCTAGAATTCCAGCTGCCGGCATTCTCCCTCCTTATGTAAACCTTGTAAAATAAGAGAGAATAGGCATAAGTATTGTGACATAATGTGTAATAACAGCCCATAATGCAATAAATATCGATATAAAAGCATGATGCAAAATGGACGTATCAACTCCCCCAAGCTTAGACCTCGCTTGTCCTCAAGCGGAAGCCGATAACGATAAATATGTCCACATGTTTAGAGGTAGAGGTGTCGATAAAATAAAATACGGACATGAGGGCATCATGACTATTCTCATAACAGCAACATATATGGATATTGTCATATGATCTCTTATGCTCAAGTAATAATCTATTCACAATGCAAAGTATGAATCAGAAACTTTATTGAGAACCAACAAACTATAATCTCAGTCATTGAAGCAATTGCAATTTTTTATAACATCAGAAAGAGTCTATGTCAGAGCTTTCCAGCAAGTCCACATACTCAACTATCATTTAGTCTTTCACAATTGCTAACACTCACGCAATACTTGTGGTTACGGAGTTTTAATTGGACACAGAGAAAGATAGGGGCTTATAGTTTTGCCTCCCAACCTTTTACCACAAGGGTAATGTCAACAATAATAACTCATGCTAACTTACATCCAATTAGATATGTATATCGGGATCTTTCCAACATATGGTGCTTGCCAAAGGACAAAATGTAAAAAGGATAGGTGAAGATCACCATGACTCTTGCATAAGGTAGAAGATAAACATAAAAGATAGGCCCTTCGCAGAGGGAAGCAGAGGTTGCCATGCGCTTTCAGGGTTGGATGCACAAAATCTTAATGAACATCACTTTATATTGCCACTTGTGATATGAACCTTTATTATGTAGTCCGTCGCTTTTATTTCTTCCACATCACAAGATCGTATAAAGCTTATTTCCTCCACATCAATCAATCATACATATTTAGAGAGCAATTTTTATTGCTTGCACCGATGACAACTTACTTGAAGGATCTTACTCAATCCATAGGTAGATATGGTGGACTCTCATGGCAAAACTGGTTTAAGGGTTTTTGGAAGCACAAGTAGTATCTCTACTTGGTGCAAAGAATTTGGCTAGCATGAGGGGGAAAGGCAAGCTCAGCATGTTGGATGATCCATGACAATATACTTTATTTCAGATATAAGAAAACATAACTCATTACATTGTCTTCCTTGTCCAACATCAACTCTTTAGCATGTCATATTTTAATGAGTGCTCACAATCATAAAAGATGTCCAAGATAGTATATTTATATGTGAAACCCCTCTTTCTTTATTACTTCCTATTAATTGCAACGATGACCAAAGCTATGTTTGTCAACTCTCAACAACTTTTAATCATCATACTCTTTCTATGTGAAGTCATTACTCTCCATAAAACCAATATGATCTCTTTGTTTCTTTTTATTCTTTTCTTTTTCTTTTATTCACTCAAGATCATAGCAAGATAATCAAGCCCTTGACTCAACACTAATCTTTATTATATATAGCTCACGGACTCGATTACATAGGAGGATCATAAAGCAAAACTCAAAACTAGATCATACCAAAACTTTATTCTACTAGATCAAGATACTACTAATAGGATCGAACTAAGAAAAACGGTAAAAATAGGAGATGTGATGGTGATACGATACCGGGGCACCTCCCCCAAGCTTCGTAGTTGCCAAGGGGAGTGCCCATACCCATGTGATTATATCTCCTTTGCTGGTGAAGAAGGTGGAGTTGTTGATGATGGGTAATCGCACATCGAGCGTAAGAGATCCTCCAACTTGCAGATAATGCCCTTGAGTGCGACGATATGCTCCTTCATCATCTGAAAGCTTCGATCAAAGTATTTACGTGTGAGATACTTGTTTTGTATACGAGCTAACTCAATCATCTTGAAAGCTTCGATCTCAGTTGGGGTAAGAAGATTGTGATCAAGTTGAAGGGTGTCTCCTGCTGCCGGAACTTGGTCCTCCGTGGCCTTCTTGATCCCTTCATCATTGTTGGTCTCCACGGGTTCTTCCCTCTTCAGCTCTATCCTCATTAGCCAAGCATCGTTGTCACCATCGTTGGAGGAGGGTGGTGACATGATGCCTGGCCTTGACAACCTTGACAGAAAACAGCTCGAAACAAGAAAAGAGGACAATTGCGTGATACAGGAGTCAAAACCTTCGGGAGATTATATAATGAATTTTTACCGACCGAAATACGTATCGTGCAAGAAAACGGAGTCCGGAGGGCGCATGAGGTGCCCACGAGGTAGGGGGCGCGCCCTCCACCCTTGTGGAGGCCTCGTGTCCTTCCCGGACTGCTTCTTATTTTTCTATTTTTCTAAATAATCCAAAACGGAGAAAAATTGCCATTAGAACTGTTTTGGAGTCGGTTTACTTACCGTACCACATACCTATTCCTTTTTGGAGTCTGAAACGTTCCGAAAAGTGTCCCTTATGTATTCCTCCGGGGTTATGGTTTCAATAACATTGGTTTCCACATTTATAGGATTACCTGAGATATAATGTTTAATTCTTTGACCGTTCACCACCTTCGGATTTGTGCCTTCGAAGTTATTGATTTTTATGGCACCGGAACGATAGACCTCCTCGATAACGTAAGGGCCTTCCCATTTAGAGAGAAGTTTTCCTGCAAAAAATCTTAAACGAGAGTTGTATAGCAATACGTAATCACCTACATTAAACTCACGCTTTTGTATCCTTTTGTCATGCCATCTTTTAACCTTTTCTTTAAATAATTTGGCATTCTCATAGGCTTGGGTTCTCCATTCATCAAGTGAACTAATGTCAAATAACCTCTTCTCACCGGCAAGTTTGAAATCATAGTTGAGCTCTTTAATGGCCCAATATGCCTTATGTTCTAGTTCGAGAGGTAAGTGACATGCTTTTCCATAAACCATTTTATACGGAGACATACCCATAGGATTTTTATATGCAGTTCTATAGGCCCATATTGCATCATCAAGTTTCTTGGACCAATTCTTTCTAGATCTATTAACAGTCTTTTGCAAAATTAATTTGAGCTCCCTATTGCTCAATTCTACTTGACCACTAGACTGTGGGTGATAAGGAGATGCAATTCTATGATTAACATCATACTTAGCAAGCATTTTATGAAAAGCACCATGAATAAAATCTGAACCACCATCAGTCATTAAATATCTAGGGACTCCAAACCTCAAAAAGATAACTTCTTTAAGCATTTTAATAGAACTGTTATGATCAGCACTACTAGTTGGAATAGCTTCTACCCACTTAGTAACGTAATCAACAACAACTAAAATATGTGTGTATCCATTAGAGGCAGGAAAAGGTCCCATATAATCAAAGCCCCAAACATCAAATGGTTCAATAACAAGTGAATAATTCATAGGCATTTCTTGACGTCTACTAATATTACCAATTCTTTGACATTCATCACAAGATAAAACAAACTTACGGGCATCCTTGAAGAGAGTAGGCCAATAAAAACCGGATTGCAATACCTTATGTGCAGTTCTGTCTCCAGTGTGGTGTCCTCCATAAGCCTCGGAGTGACACTTACGTAGGATCTGTTCCTGTTCATGCTCAGGTACACAACGCCTAATAACACCATCTACTCCTTCTTTATAAAGAAGTGGGTCATCCCAGAAGTAATGTCTCAAATCATAGAAAAACTTTTTCTTTTGCTGGTATGTGAAACTAGGTGGTATGAATTTAGCAACAATGTAATTAGCATAGTCAGCATACCATGGAGCAGTGCGAGAAGCATTTATGACATTTAATTGTTCATCAGGAAAGCTATCGTCAATAGGTAGTGGGTCATCAAGAACATTTTCTAACCTAGACAAGTTGTCTGCAACGGTGTTCTCAGCTCCCTTTCTATCAACAATATGTAAATCAAATTCTTGTAGCAGGAGAACCCATCTATAAGTCTAGGTTTAGCATCTTTCTTTTCCATAAGATATTTAATAGCAGCATGATCCGTGTGAATAGTTACTTTAGAATCAACAATATAAGGTCTGAACTTATCACAAGCAAATACAACTGCGAGGAATTCTTTTTCAGTAGTAGCATAATTTCTCTGAGCATTGTCTAGAGTTTTCCTAGCGTATTGAATAACATTTAATTTCTTATCAACTCTTTGCCCTAGAACAGCACCTACAGCATAATCACTAGCATCACACATAATCAGGTGGCTGAACGATAGGTGCAGAGATCAATGTTTTCTTAAGTATTTCAAATGCTTCTACACAATCATCATCAAAGACAAATGGTATATCTTTTTGTAACAAATTAGTCAGAGGCCGAGAAATTTTTGAGAAGTCCTTAATGAACCTCCTATAAGAACCGGCATGACCAAGGAAACTTCTTATACCTTTGATGTCCTTGGGACATGGCATCTTTTCAATAGCATCAACCTTGGCTTTATCAACTTCAATACCTCTTTCAGAAACTTTATGCCCCAAGACAATACCTTCACTAACCATAAAGTGGCACTTCTCCGAATTCAAGACAAGATTAGTTTCTACACATCTCTGCAAAACTCGATCAAGGTTGCTCAAGCAATCATCAAAAGAGGATCCATAAACGGAAAAATCATCCATGAAAACCTCACAAATCTTTTCACAGAAGTCAGAGAATATAGTCATCATGCATCTTTGAAAGCGAGCAGGTGCGTTACATAAACCAAAAGGCATACGTCTATAAGCAAAAGTACCGAAAGGGCAAGTAAAAGTGGTCTTTGATTGATCATCGGCTAACACAGGTATTTGAGAGTAACCAGAATAACTATCTTGAAAGCAAAAATGTGTATGTTTGGATAATCTTTCTAGCATTTGATCGATAAAAGGTAAGGGGTAATGATCTTTTTTAGTAGCCTAATTTAATTTGCGGAAATCAATTACCATCCTATAACCTGTAATAATTCTTTGCGGGATCAATTCATCTTTATCATTAGGAACGACAGTAATACCTCCCTTCTTAGGAACACAATGGACAAGACTTACCCACTGACTATCAGCAACGGGATAAATTATACCTGCCTCAAGGAGCTTTAGTATTTCCTTTCTTACCACTTCTTTCATCTTAGGATTCAGCCTTCGTTGGTGATCATGAACTGGTTTGGCATCTTTCTCCAAATTTATTTTGTGTTGACATAGAGTGGGACTGATGCCCTTAAGATCATCAAGAGTATAACCAATAGCAGCACGGTGCTTCTTCAGAGTTTTCAATAATCTCCCTTCTTCATGCTCTGAAAGGTTAGCACTAATAATAACAGGATATAGCTTTTTCTCATCAAGATAAGCATATATAAGAGTATCAGGTAACGGTTTAAGCTCAAACACGGGATCACCCTTGGGTGGAGGAGGATCCCCTAGGATTTCAACAGGCAAATTGTGTTTCAGGATAGGTTCCTGTTTAAAGAATACTCCATCTATTTCCCTTCTTTCATTCATAAACATATCATTTTCATGGTCTAGCAAATATTGTTCTAAATGATCATTAGGAGGTACGGCAATAGAAGCAAGACCAATAATTTCATCCTTACTAGGCAATTCCTCTTCACAGTGTTGTCTACGAAATTTAGAGAAATTAAACTCATGAGCCATATCACCTAAACCAATAGTAACAACATCATTTTCGCAGTCTATCCTAGCATTAACAGTGTTCAAGAATGGTCTACCAAATATAATGGGACAAAAGCTATCTTGTGGGGAACCAAGAACAAGAAAATCAGCAGGATATTTAGTTTTCCCACACATGACTTCAACATCTCTAACAATTCCCATGGGTGAAATAGCATCCCTATTGGCAAGTTTAATTGTGACATCAATATCTTCTAACTCAGTAGGTGCAATACCATCCATAATTTCTTTGTATAAGTCAATAGGTATTGCACTAGCACTAGCACCCATGTCACATAAGCCATGATAACAATGATCTCCTATTTTAATAGAAATAACAGGCATGCCTACCACAGGTCTGTGTTTATCTTTAGCACAAGGTTTAGCAATTCTAGCAGTCTCTTCACGGAATTAAATAACATGCCCATCAATATTATCAGCCAAGAGATCTTTAACAATAGCAATATTAGGTTCAACTTTAACTTGCTCAGGAGGTGTATAATTTCTAATATTGCTTTTACGAACCACAGTTGAAGCTTTAGCATGATCCTTTATTATAACAGGGAAAGGTGGTTTCTCAACATAAGTAGTAGGAACAATAGGATCATTATAAGTGATAGTCTTTTCTTCAACTTTAATAGGTGCAGCTACTTTTACTTCTATGGGTGGATGATATTTAAACCACTTCTCCTTAGGGAGATCAACATGAGTAGCGAAAGATTCACTGAAAGAGGCTACTATCTCAGAGTCAAGTCCATATTTAGTGCTAAATTTACGGAGAACATCGGTATCCATAAAAGATTTAACACAATCAAACTTAGGTGTCATACCTGACTCCTTACCTTCATCGAGATCCCAATCTTCAGAGTTGCGTTTAATTCTTTCCAATAAATCCCATTTGAATTCAATAGTCTTCATCACAAAAGAGCCATCACAAGAAGTATGGAGCATGGTGCCATTGTTATCAGAAAGCCGAGCATAAAATTTTTGAATAATTATTTCTCTTGGGATCTCATGATTGGAGCATGAATATAACATTGATTTAGGCCTCCCCCAAGCTTGAGCGATGCTTTCTCCTTCGAAAGGCCAGAAATTATATATATAACTGCAATCACAATGAAAAAGATGCATAGGATAAACTTCTGATGAAATTCCAATTTCAATCGTTTGTAGTTCCATGATCCCATATCATCACATAGCCTATACCATGTCAATGCATCTCCCTTCAAATATAAAGGGAAGACCTTCTTCTTAATAACATCATCGGGTATACCTGCAAGCTTAAATAATCCACAAACTTCATCCACATAGATTAAGTGCTCATCAGGATGCATTGTTCCGTCTCCTGCAAAAGGATTAGCTAGTAGTTTTTCTAACATACCCGAAGCAATTTCAAAGCAGACATTTTTCATCTTCAGTAGGTTCAGTAGGTTGAGGAGCAACCCTTTGCTCTACTGGTCGGGGTAAAGATACCCCGAACAAGCCCCTCAGAGGATTACTTTCCATAGTAACAAGTGACAGTAAATTTCAGCACACTATATAAATTTTTCCTTACCAAATTCCACCTACCAAAGGCGCTTCACTCCCCGGCAACGGCGCCAGAAAAGAGTCTTGATGACCCACAAGTATAGGGGATCTATCACAGTCCTTTTGATAAGTAAGAGTGTCGAACCCAACGAGGAGCAGAAGGAAATGATAAGCGGTTTTCAGCAAGGTATTCTCTGCAAGCACTGAAATTATAGGTAACAGATAGTTTTGTGATAGGATAATTTGTAATGAGCAACAAGTAACAAAAGTAAATAAAGTGCAGCAAGGTGTCCCAATCCTTTTTGTAGCAAAGGACAAGCCTGGACAAACTCTAAAATAGAGAAAAGCGCTCCCGAGGACACATGGGAATTATCGTCAAGCTATTTTCATCACGTTCATATGATTCGCGTTCGGTACTTTGATAATTTGATATGTGGGTGGACCGGTGCTTGGGTGCTGCCCTTACTTGGACAAGCATCCCACTTATGATTAACCCATATTGCAAGCATCCGCAACTACAAAAGAAGTATTAAGGTAAACCTAACCATAGCATGAAACATGTGGATCCAAATCAGCCCCTTACGAAGCAACGCATAAACTAGGGTTTAAGCTTCTGTCACTCTAGCAACCCATAATCTACTTATTACTTCCCAATGCCTTCCTCTAGGCCCAAATAATGGTGAAGTGTCATGTAGTCGACGTTCACATAACACCACTAGAGGATAGACAACATACATCTCATCAAAATATCGAACGAATACCAAATTCACATGACTACTAATAGCAAGACTTCTCCCATGTCCTCAGGAACAAACGTAACTACTCACAAAGCATATTCATGTTCATAATCAGAGGAGTATTAGTATGCATATAGGATCTGAAAATATGATCTTCCACCAAATAAACCAACTAGCATCAACTACAAGGAGTAATCAACACTACTAGCAACCTAGAGGTACCAATCCCAGACTTAGAGACAAGAATTGGATACAAGAGATGAACTAGGGTTTGAGAGGAGATGGTGCTGGTGAGGATGTTGATGGAGTTTGCCCTCTCCCGATGAGAGGAGCGTTGGTGATGACGATGGCGATGATTTCCCCCTCCCGGAGGGAAGTGTCCCTAGCAGAACAGCTCTGCCGGAACCCTAGATTGGTTCCGCCAAGGTTCCGCCTCATGGCGGCGGAGTCCCGTCCCGAAAGCTTGCTTATGGTTTTTCTTCGGACGAAAGACTTCATATAGCAGAAGATGGGCACCTGAGGGCCAACAGGGGGCCCATGAGGCAGGTGGCGCGCCCAAGGGGTAGGGCGCGCCCCCACGCTCGTGGCCAGGGTGTGGGCCCCCAGTTGTATTTCTTGCGCTCAGTATTTTTTTATTATTTCCAAAAATAACTTTCGTGGAGTTTCAGGACTTTTGGAGTTGTGTAGAATAGGTCTCTAATATTTGCTCCTTTTCCAGCCCAGAATTCCAGCTGCCGGCATTCTCCCTCCTTATGTAAACCTTGTAAAATAAGAGAATAGGCATAAGTATTGTGACATAATGTGTAATAACAGCCCATAATGCAATATATATCTATATAAAAGCATGATGCAAAATGGACGTATCAAGGAGCCGCTCCACTTCCTCCCGCGCCATGTCGAGGGCGGCCACAGCTAACATCGACGATGTCAGGGAGCCTTGCCCTTGCCCCTGCCCGCGGGATATCGGCTTTAGCTTCATGTGGCAGAGAGGTGGCGACACCGACTCCTGCTTAACACGGTAGCGCGGCAGCGAGGGAGGCTTCTCCTTCAAGCATGCTGGCACTGACGAGGACGGCGACGGACCACGACACCGGAGCGACCGCTCCATCTTGGTCTTCATCTGACTGGCGTACTCTTCGTCCGTCGCGCGCTGCCTCCGCGTACAGGCGCAGCTGCTACGGCATCTCATGTGGCGGATTCGGCAGCGGAGACTGCTGCTGCAGTGCGTGGTATTTCTCAGACGAGCTGGCGGCCGTTGAGGAAGAGGGCCCAGAGAGTGACGCCGTGTAGCGATCCGACCTCAAACGGTCAAATCTCTGTGCATAAGTGTCATCCCTGGATCGGTAATGCAGACACACACAGTACTTGAAGGATTTATAACAGAGTTCAATCACACACTTATTACATCGAATGTCTCAAAAGAGAACTTAACACAATAATATGGATGAAGGCCATCTACTGAAGATAACATCGGAAGCTTCGAAGGTAAATGAGTCCATCAACTCCAACGGCATAGTTGAGTGCACGACAACGACCTAGCGCACCTTACTCTTCATCTGAAAAGTCTGCAACATAATACGTTGCAGCCCGAAACGGGTTAGCACATGGAATATGCTGGCAAAATAACACTATAGAGCAATGAACATGAACATCTATATCTATATGTATATTTGGCTGGTGGAGGCTCTATGGTTAATTTTTGCAGAAAGCTAGTTTTTTCCTACAACAAAGGAATATATTTTATTTAACTACAAAGTTTGTTGAAAACATTGAGAATGGTAACCCCATCTCAATCCCAAATTAATAATCATTAACCCAACAAGTTAATTAAGTAAAAGTGATGAGATCAACATAATAATTCAAGCACCAGATACTCAAGATGTCTATAACCGGGGACACGGCTAATCATGATTATTTTGTACACTCTGCAGAGGTTTGCGCACTTTTCCCCACAAGACTCGATCTCCTCCTTTGAATTTCTCGTACTGCATGGTGTTTGAGAAACGGATGACCGAGACACAGTCTTTCCGAAGAGGTCCCCTTAACCGATAGATAGGCCGGTACACCTACAATCCCCTACATCTGCTAGCCCATCATGGAAAGGATTCCCACAACTTACTCAACTATGCTAGAGCCCATAATGGCTTGTGGCTGCACACGGAAGTTTCTAGCATGAATAATCTTATGATCCCTTTGAGCCTGGCTAGCAAACCATAGGAAAAATCACAGGGATACCCCGGGATTCTCCTTTGGTTACCCCAGGTGCCCACAAACCAATCCACCCAGATGTGTGTTAAAGTAGCCACCTTAAGTAAACCCTTAGTTCATAATAATAATACTCACAACTATCATGAATCACTCAAACCGAACTGCGTCTACGAGCATAGCATACAGTATAAGCATAACGTAGAAGTAACTCACGGGGTTTGAATGAAAAGGGCAATAGGTACTACCTCATCAACTACTTCCCAAAACCCACATGTTAACAGATCCTACTCATGCAATGTTTGAGGGTTGAGACTAATGCATAAAAACTGGGTAATAAGGGATATGATCAAAGTGTTACTTGCCTTGCTGACGATCTAAAAATCCCAGTGACTCATAGTAGCACGCTTCGCACTCCGGAAACTCTATCATAAACAAACAATAACATACATAAGCACTCAAGAATAGATGCAATTGTAAAACTCAAGAGAAAAGATCCAAATTGAAAGCACCAGAGAAGAGCTTCGATTCGTAAAAAGAATCAATCAAATCGGAGCTACGAAACTCAAACTACGATCAAAAGAATTTCAAACTCAAATCTGCTTGAAACCAAATTTTCAATTGTGAAAATCATGTTCAAGTTGGTTAACTGGAAAGAGGGGATCAAGACAAAGATTTTTGCATTGGTTTCACTGGATTTGGACAAGCGAGCAAAAAGTTGCGAGGGTATGAATATCAGGGGCTAATCTGTGATAAAAATAATCGCGGATAGGTCCCTGGCCAAAAAAAATAAAAATAAAAACCTAACGAATGAACGTTCGCTATCAGAGACAAACGAACGAATACGTTCGCTAGCAGAGACGTTCGACCGAACGTTCGCTAATTAGCGAACTCGAAAAAAAACCGACCTGAACCGATCTAACGAAAAACCCAAAAAAATATCGGGCGACGGTCCGGCGGTTATACCGGTTCGCAGAGAAGAACCGGTGGCGGCGAGATCCGGCGAGTCCGGCGGCGGCGGTGGCTCCAGCGCGGGGCAGGGCTTCGGCGGCGTCGGCTTGCGGGCGGCGGGCGGCGCAAGGCGGCGGCGCGGGCACGGGGTGCAACAGCGGTGGCGGGCTGCAGGTGCGGGCGGCGGCGGCTCGGGTGGCGGCGGCAGGTGCGGCGGCTACGGCGGCTCCGGTCGAGGTGGGGAGGAGGAGGCGGCGGGGCCGACGCCTTATAAAGGGGCCAGGGGCGACGGCTTGGAGAAGGGGGCGGGGCGCTTGTCCGCCTCGGACACGGCGGCGACCGGCGGCGAGGCTTGGGACTCTGTCCCGAGTCGGAGTAGGGAGGCGGCACGGCTGGTGGGCCGGCCTGCTCGGCTGGGCTTCGGCCTAGTCGGGCGGGAAGAGATTTTTTAAAATAAAATTCCGCCTGAAGAAAAATCCTAATAAAATATAAAAAATTCTAAAAAAATGCCAAAAACAATTTTCACCGTCTAATCTATAATTTAGAACAAAGTGAACATTTTTCTGGCCTAAAAAATGCAATTTTCAAAAATGCATATTTTTCTAATTCAAATAAAATACAAATAAAAAATAATTTTGATTTTAAATTTTCTTCTCCAATATTCCTTTCTTTTGAAGAAGTCATATTATCTTCTCTCTTTTATTTTTAATATTAGAAATATTTGGAGAGAAAAAATATTAAAACGAAATGATCCTCTTTTCAATTTGAGAAAATTCAAATATGAAAATAAATGAAATCCCCAACTATCTCCTTGGGTCCTTGAGTTGCTTAAGATTTCTAGGATCTCAACCAAAATGCAAATAAAATATGATATGCAAATGATGACCAATGTATACCACCCAAATTAAAAATTGGGATGTTACAAACCTACCCCCCTTAAGATGAATCTCGCCCTCAAGATTCGGGTTGGCTAGAGAATAGGTGCGGGTGGTCTTTCCGTAGGTCTTCTTCTCGCTCTCAGGTGGTTTCATCCTCGGTATGGTGGCTCCACTGAACTTTGCAAAACTTGATAACCTTGCTGCGCGTAACTCGGCTGGCTAACTCGAGAATCTTGACAGGTTTCTCCTCGTAGGTTAGGTCACTATCCAACTGAATTGCTTCCAGGAGCACTGTATCTCTCAGAGGAATATCGGCCATTTCAGCATGGCACTTCTTTAGCTGGGAAACGTGAAACACATCATGAACTCCTGACAATCCTTCGGGTAACTCCAACTTGTAGGCAACTTCTCCCATACGTTCTAGAACACGATATGGTCCTACAAATGTCAGGCTAACTTTCCCTTAACTCCAAATCGTTCAACTCCTCGAAGTGGTGACACACGAAGATATGCTCGGTCTCCAATCTCATAGACTATCTCCTTACGTTTGGTGTCGGCATAACTCTTCTGCCTGGATTGAGCTACCTTCAGTCTATCGCGAACCAACTTAACCTTCTCTTCAGACTCTTTGATCAAATCTGGTCCAAACAACTGATGGTCTCCAACTTCATCCCACAGTAACGGTGCCTGCACCTCCTTCCATACAGAGCTTCAAAAGGGGTCATCTTCAAACTAGCCTGATAACTGTTGTTGTATGAGAACTCTGCATAAGGCAAATTATCATCCCAACTAGATCCATAGTCTAGCGCACAAGCTCTCAACATGTCCTCCAGAATCTGATTGACTCTCTCGGTATGTCCATCTGTCTGCGGATGAAAGGCTGTACTGAACTCTAGCCTAGTACCCAAAGTCTGGTGCAGCTGATTCCAAAACTTCGAGGTAAACTGTGTTCCTCTATCTGATACGATGGTCCTTGGAACTCCATGCAGACATACGATCCTGGTCATATATATCTTGGCCAACTTCGCACTTGTATAGGTGGCTTTCACTGGGATAAAGTGAGCTACCTTGGTCAAGCGATCAACTACTACCCAGATAGAATCATATCCCGATCGGGTACTGGGTAATCCGGTAATGAAAACCATGCCAAGTTTATCCCACTTCCATTCAGGTATCGACATAGGCTGAAGCAATCCCGCTGGCTTCTGATGTTCTGCCTTCACTCTCTGACATACATCACATACTTCTACATACTCGGCAATATCCTTCTTCATACCTGTCCACCAAAAATGCTCCTTCAAATACAAAACTCGCATTTGCTGAACTTGGCATATAACTGATGTTCCCTGAGCTTCTCGAGAACTAAGCGCAAGTGTTCCTTGTGTTCCTCTTCATTCTTCGAGTACACCAAAATGTCATCAATGAACACCACAACAAACTTATCCAAAAACTCCATGAACACCTTGTTCATCATACTCATAAAATAGGCAGGGGCATTAGTCAATCCGAATGACATGACCGTGTACTCATATAGCCCGTACCTTGTGGTAAAAGCTGTCTTGGGTATATCCTGTTCCCGAATCTTCAACTAGTGGTATCCTGATCGAAGATCGATCTTGGAGAATACTTTAGCTCCTTGCAGCTGGTCAAATAAATCATTGATCATCGGTAGTGGGTACTTGTTCTTGATCGTCACTTCATTCAAAGCCCGATAATCAACAACCATTCTCAAAGATCCATCCTTCTTCTCAACTAAGAGCACTGGGGCTCCCCGCGGTGATGAACTTGGTCAGATATATCCTTTCTCCAATAACTCCTTAACCTGCTTCTTAATTTCCTCCAGATCATTTGCGGGCATCCGATACGGTCTCTTCGATATTGGTCCGATGTCTGGCAACAGCTCTATCAAAAACTCTATGTCTCGATCCTGGCGGCATGCCTGGTAGTTCCTTTGGAAATACATCCGGGTAATCCTTCACAACAGGCACTTCTTCCTGAACAACTCCAGAGAGAGAATTTACTTGGGTCCCCCTCGGCGCATGCCTAGACACATACTTGATCCTTTTTCCCTCCGGGGTGGTGAGTAAAATTGACTTACTAGCGCAATCGATATTTCCTCCATACATGGATAGCCAATCCATGCCTAATATCACATCTAATCCTTGTGACTCCAAAATTATCAGGTCTGAGGGAAAAACATGCCTACCTATGGTCAATGGCATCTGAAAACATCCACTGCTTGCCATATACTCCGCTCTAGGTGAGCTTACTAACATAGGTGTCATAAGAACTTTGGTGGGCAACTTATATTTATCCACGAATCCCCTTGATGAATGTGATGCACCAGTATCAAAAAGAACTATTGCAGTAAATGACTTAATCAAAAACTTACCTATAACTGCATCTGGTTGTTCTTCAACCTCCTCCACATTAACGTGGTTCACTTGTCCTCTGGTGAAAGGGTTGGGCTTCTTCCCAGAGTTCCCATTTCCGTTGCCATTCTTCAACTCTGAACAATCATTGGCATAGTGTCCAGTCTTCCTGCACTTGTAACAGGTAACATGGCTCAGGTCCTTCTTAGCGGGTGTGGCTGGGTTAGAACGGTTCTGGCTGCTGCCTGTTCCATTCCCATTTCCATTCTTGGGGCCACTGTAGTTGTGTGCGCTTCCTCCATTGTGAGTATGGCCTCCATGGTTATGGGTGTATCCTCCCGAGTTAGGGGTAAAGTGAGGCTTCTGCTGAGCTCCAGAATTATACTTCCCCTGTCCATACTTCCTTTTGCGGCTCTCTATCTGCTGCTGCTTGCCTTCGATCATAAGAGCCCTATCTACCAACTCCTGGTTGTTTGCAAATGTTGCCACCATCAACTGCATGCTCAGCTCATCATTCAGCCCTTCCATAAATTTCTCCTGCTTCGCGGCATCTGTGGCCACATCATCTGGGGCATAGCGAGCTAACTTACTGAACTGATCCACGTACTGCCCCACAGTACGATTTCCCTGGCGTAAGTTGCGAAACTCATGCTTCTTCATGCTCATAGCTCCAGTTGAGACATGTGATGTACGAAAAGCTTGTTGAAACTGATCCCAAGTGACATTGGCTATAGGGAAAGTGGCTGTGTAATTCTCCCACCATGAGGCTGCGGGTCCATCCAGTTGGTGTGCGGCAAAGCGCACCTTCTCAGCATCTGTGCAACCTGCGGTGGTTAGCTCCCTTCCAATCCTGCGGAGCCAGTCATCAGCAACAATCGGCTCGGTGCTACTGGAAAACACCGGCGGATTCAACCTTAGAAAACGGGCTAAGTTGTCAACTGGAGGTGGTGGCGGTGGGTTGTTGTTGTTGTTGTTGCCTTGGTTCTGGACTAGCAACTGCATCAAGGCATTCTGTTGTTGGATCAACTGAGTGAGCTCCGGTGGGAAGACAAATCCGGGGTCACGTCTTGGAGGCATCTGATAGGTTTAGAGGGGAGAGATTAGAATAGAGTGAGGTCTAAGGAGAAATCACTACCCATATGCACATGAGACAAAAACATTCATATCGCACAACTCAATTCAAACAAGGGCATACAAACGATCTAACTACCGTTACAAAATACTCGGACTATTACTATATACATGGGGGAATACTACTGATAATATGGTGGTCGACTAGAAATTTTGATCGGTGGAAGACTCCATGATATCCGCTCCAGCTTCGTCTTCGTAATCATCATCACTACTGTCGGGGTCGGGGTCGGTGTCGTCGATGATGATGTAGTCTTCAGGTTGGTTGTCCTCTCCAGGTGCGGGATCTCCCATGAATATTCCTAGCTTCTTCTTCAGGTCTTCATTCTTCTCCAGTAGTACTGCAATTTCCTCTTCATATCCATCGCGTGTAGACTTGAGTTCCTCTTCTAGCTCCATGTTCCTGGTCATCACCTTCTTCAGGTCTAGCATGCTGGCACACATTTGGTTCTCCTGACGGCGAATGTGCTGGTTTAACTCCTGGATGTAGGCTGCAATGGACTTGTCCCTCCTAGTGCAGATCATATCCCATTGCTCATCTCAGCGTCCACATATCTGGTAGATGGTGTACTTAAGCTCCTTGTGGTAAACTTCGCCGATGCGTCCCATGGCGATGTGGGCTGCCATGCTCTTTCCTAGACTCCAGGTTTGTGCATCAAAAGAAAACTCTATGGGCTCAGTAACTGGTGCGAATGTCCTTCCGGGAACATGAACTCAAATCATCCAACGCTCCTCTTCTGGTAAAGTGGCGGTGTAGGTCCCGGTGAAGCTTGGTATTCTGATGTTCAGGTATCTAGTGGCTTCCTTCAAGTGTCGTCCAAAAGGGGTATCTTCATCCGGTTGAGCAAACTTGTTCCTTGGGTCCGCCATCTATAGAGTAGAAAATGGAGAAGAGTCAGAAATGAGTAGAGAAGAGTGTCATATAGCTTATCTTAGTGGTCGCGTCCTACCGTCAGCGTGTGCTATGATACCATCTTGTAGCGATCCGACCTCAAACGGTCAAATCTCTGTGCATAAGTGTCATCCCTGGATCGGTAATGCTGACACACACAATACTTGAAGGATTTATAACAGAGTTCAATCACACACTTATTACATCGAATGTCTCAAAAGAGAACTTAACACAATAATATGGCTGAAGGCCATCTAATGAAGATAACAACGGAAGCTTCGAAGGTAAATGAGTCCATCAACTCCAACGGCATAGCTGAGTGCACGACAACGACCTAGTGCACCTTACTCTTCGTCTGAAAAGTCTGCAACATAATACGTTGCAGCCCGAAACGGGTCAGCACATGGAATGTGCTGGCAAAATAACACTATAGAGCAATGAACATGAACAGCTATATCTATATGCATATTTGGCTGGTGGAGGCTCTATGGTTAATTTTTGCAGAAAGCTAGATTTTCCCTACAACAAAGGAATATATTTTATTTAACTACAAAGTTTGTTGAAAACATTGAGAATGGTAACCCCATCTCAATCCCAAATTAATAATCATGAACCCAACAAGTTAATTAAGTAAAAATGATGAGATCAACATAATAATTCAAGCACGAGATACTCAAGATGTCCATAACCGGGGACACGGCTAATCATGATTGGTTTGTACACTCTGCAGAGGTTTCTGAACTTTTCCACACAAGACTCGATCTCCTCCAATGAATTTCTCATATTGCATGGTGTTTGAGAAACAGATGACTGAGACACAGTCTTTCCGAAGAGGTCCCCTTAACCGATAGATAGGCCGGCACACCTACAATCCCCTACATCTGCTAGCCCATCACGGAAAGGATTCCCACAACTTACTCAACTATGCTAGAGCCCATAATGGCTTTTGGCTGCACACGGAAGTTTCTAGCATGAATAATCTTATGATCCCTTTGAGCCTGGGTGGCAAACCATAGGAAAAATCACACGGATACCCCGAGATTCTCCTTTGGACAACACTGGATTACCCCAGGTGCCCACAAACCAATCCACCCGGATGTGTGTTAAAGTAGCCACCTTAAGTAAACCCTTAGTTCATAATAATAATACTCACAGCTATCATGAATCACTCAAACCAAACCGCGTCTACGAGCATAGCATAGCAGTATAAGCATAACGTAGAAGTAACTCCTAGGGTTTGAATGAAAAGGGCAATAGGTACTACCTCATCAACTACTTCCCAAAACCCACATGTTAACAGATCCTACTCATGCAATGTTTGAGGGTTGAGACTAATGCATAAAAATTGGGTAATAAGGGATATGGTCAAAGTGTTACTTGCCTTGCTGACGATCTGAAAATCCTAGTGACTCGTAGTAGCACGCTTCGCACTCCGGAAACTCTATCGTAAACAAACAATAACATACATAAGCACTCAAGCATAGATGCAATTGTAAAACTCAAGAGAAAAGATCCAAATTGAAAGCACAAGAGAAGAGCTTCGATTCGCAAAAAGAATCAATCAAATGGGAGCTACGTAACTCAAACTATGATCAAAAGAAGTTCAAACATAAATCTGCATGAAACCAAATTTTTAATTGTCAAAATCATGTTCAATTTGCTTAACTAGAAAGAGGGGATCTAGACGAAGATTTTGGCGTTGGTTTCACTGGATTTGGACAAGCGAGCAAAAAGTTGCGAGGGTTTGAAGATCAGGGGCTAATCTGCAATAAAAATAATCGCGGATAGGTCCCTGGCCGAAAAAAAGTAAAAAGAAAAACCTAACGAACGAACGTTCGCTATCAGAGACAAACGAACGAATATGTTCGCTAACAGAGACGTTCGAACGAACATTCACTAATTAGCGAACTCGAAAAAAGCGATCTAAACCGATCTAACGAAAAACCCAAAAAAACGGGTGACGATCCTGCGGTTATACCGGTTCGAAGAGAAGAACCGGCGGCGGCGACATCCGGCGAGTCCGGCGGCGGCGGCGGCTCCGGCGCGGGGCAGGGCTTCGGCGGCGTCGGCTTGCGGGCGGCGCAAGGCTCAAGGCGACGGCGCGGGCGCTGGGTGCAGCAGCGGCGGCAGGCGCGGGCAGCGGTGGCTCGGGCTGCGGCGGTGGCTGTGGCGGCTCCGGTCGAGGTGGGGAGGAGGAGGCGGCGGGGTCGGCGCCTTATAAAGGGGCCAGGGGTGGCGGCTTGGAGAAGGGGGCGGGGCGCGTGTCCGCCTCGGACACGGCGGCGGCCGGTGGCGAGGCTCGGGACTCTGTCCTGAGCCGGAGCGGGGAGGCGGCGCGGCTGGTGGGCCGGCCTGCTCGGCTAGGCTTTGGCCCAGTCGGGCGGGAACAGATTTTTTTAAATAAAATTCCGCTCGAAGAAAAATTCTAATAAAATATAAAAAAAATATAAAAACAATGCCAAAAACAATTTTCACCGTCTAAATCTAATATTTAGAACAAAGTGAACATTTTTCTGGCCTAAAAAATTCAATTTTCAAAAATGCATATTTTTCTAATTCAAATAAAATAGCAAATAAAATCCAAATAAAAAACAAATTTAATTTTAAATTTTCTTCTCCAATATTCCTTTCTTTTGAAGAAGTCATATTATCTTCTCTCTTTTATTTATAATGTTAGAAATATTTGGAGAGTAAAAATATTAAAACCAAATGATCCTCTTTTCAATTTGAGAAAATTCGAATATGAAAATAAATGAAATCCCCAACTCTCTCCTTGGGTCCTTAAGTTGCTTAAGATTTCTAGGATCTCAACCAAAATGCAAATAAAATATGATATGCAAATGATGACCTATGTATAACACCCAAATTGAAAATTGGGATGTCACACGCCGACGACCCCACAATCTGGAGGGAGGTCTGGAACTGCCGCCGCTTGCCGACTCAGTGAACCATGACTTGGCCATGGTGGAGTCGGTGGTCTGGCCGTCGCCCGAGCAAAGAGGAGCGGAGAAGGTGGGTACATAGATGGAATGTGCTGGTGCAGTGTGGACATCACTAGAATCGTGCTTAAATAGGCGCACGCATGCCATGCGAAGGAGCGGGAAGCCACATGAAGCCGGCTTCAATGCGGCGCAGCGGACGGATTAAGCTTCTCGACCGTCATGTCAACATTGAAGCACGCCACCTGCCCGTGTGGTCGCATCGTCTGACTGGCATCAATGCCGCGAAGGCATGTCCTCTCTAGAGTGGTGATACGTCTCCAACGTATCTATAATTTTTATTGTTCCATGCCATTATATTATCAATCTAGGATGTTTTATATGCATTTATATGCTACTTTATATGATTTTTGGGACTAATCTATTAACCTAGAGCCAAGTGCCTATTTCTATTTTTTCCTTCTTTTTGAGTATCACAGAAAAGGAAAACCAAACGGAGTCCAATTGACCTGAAATTTCACGGAGATTATTTTTGGACCAGAAGAAGCCCACTGAGTATCGAAGATGGGCCAGAAGAGTCTCGAGGCACCCACGAGGGTGGGGGCGCGCCCTACCCCCTGGGCGCGCCCCCTACCTCGTGGCCGCCTCGGAGACCCCCCCTGACTTGTTCCCGACGCAGACACCTCTTATATATACCCAAACTTCTAGAACATAACCTAGATCGAGAGTTCCGCCGCCGCAAGCCTCTGTAGCCACCAAAAACCAATCGAGACCCTGTTCCGGCACCCTGCCGGAGGGGGGATCCCTCACCGGTGGCCATCTCCATCATCCCGGCGCTCTCCATGACGAGGAGGGAGTAGTTTACCCTCGGGGCTGAGGGTATGTACCAGTAGCTATGTGTTTGATCTCTCTCTCTCTCGTGTTCTTGATTCGGCATGATCTTGATGTATCGCGAGCTTTGCTATTATAGTTGGAACTTATGATGTTTCTCCCCCTCTACTCTCTTGTAATGGATTAAGTTTTCCCTTTGAAGTTATCTTATCGGATTGAGTCTTTAAGGATTTGAGAAGACCTGATGTATGTCTTGCATGTGCTTATCTGTGGTAACAATGGGATATTCACGTGATCTACTTGATGTGTGTTTTGGTGATCAACTTGCGGGTTCAGTGACCTTGTGAACTTATGCATAGGGGTTGGCACATGTTTTCGTCTTGACTCTCCGGTAGAAATTTTGGGGCTCTCTTTGAAGTTCTTTGTGTTGGTTGAATAGATGAATCTGAGATTGTGTGATGCATATCATATAATCATACCCACGGATACTTGAGGTGACATTGGAGTATCTAGGTGACATTAGGGTTTTGGTTGATTTGTGTCTTAAGGTGTTATTCTAGTACGAACTCTAGGATAGATCGAACGGAAAGAATAACTTCGTGTTATTTTACTATGGACTCTTGAATAGATCGATCAGAAAGGATAACTTTGAGGTGGTTTCGTACCCTACAATAATCTCTTTGTTTGTTCTCCGCCATTAGTGACTTTGGAGTGACTCTTTGTTGCATGTTGAGGGATAGTTATATGATCCAATTATGTTATTATTGTTGAGAGAACTTGCACTAGTGAAAGTATGAACCCTAGGCCTTGTTTCCTAGCATTGCAATACCGTTTACGCTCACTTTTATCATTAGTTACCTTGCTGTTTTTATATTTTCAGATTACAAAAACCTATATCTACCATCCATATTGCACTTGTATCACCATCTCTTCGCCGAACTAGTGCACCTATGCAATTTACCATTGTATTGGGTGTGTTGGGGACACAAGAGACTCTTTGTTATTTGGTTGCAGGGTTGTTTGAGAGAGACCATCTTCATCCTACGCCTCCCACGGATTGATAAACCTTAGGTCATCCACTTGAGGGAATTTGCTACTGTCCTACAAACCTTTGCACTTGGAGGCCCAACAACGTCTACAAGAAGAAGGTTGTGTAGTAGACATCAAGAAATTTCTGGTGCCGTTGCCGGGGAGATCTACGCACAAGTCAAGACATACCAAGTACCCATCACAAACTCTTCTCCCTCGCATTACATTATTTGACATTTGCCTCTCGTTTTCCTCTCCCCCACTTCACAAAATTTGCCCTTTTCTTTCGCCCTTCTTCCGTTCGATCTTGTGTTACCATGTACCTTCTTTTTGCTTGCATCTTAGCTTGCTAAAAGTTTATGGATCCTCATCCACTCGCTAATCTCTTTAAGAGATCCAATTATGATGAACCTATTGCTAGTGAGTTGAGTGCACTAGATTATCTTTATGAGGTTTTGCTTGAAATTGGTGAATCTGAAAATTGTGATGAAGTACTTTATGAAGCGATTCACGATAGGTCTTTGAATAAAAAGCATGATTGCAATGATTTTATTATAAATTCTATTGATGTAAATTGTGCTAATAATATGCAAAACCCTAAGCTTGGGGATGCTAGTTTTGCTATGTCCTCTACTTGTTGCAATGATCATGATTGGGGTGATAGTGCTTCTGATGATCTTGAAAATTTATTTAAGCCCCATGATGAATATGAGATTGATAATAGTGTTTGCAATATTATTGAAAGTGGGTTTGGAAGAGTGTCAACTTTAGATCCCACATATTTGGAGAATGTTCAACCTTATGAAATTTTTGAGAAAAGTGGGTTTGGAGAGGCCATGACTTTATTTTATGATAATCCCACTATTTTGGAAGAGTGTCAACTTTGCATGCATGTGGATCATGAAGAGAAAATTTTATGTGATAGTTATTTTGTTGAATTTGCTTATGATCCCACATGTAATTATTATGAGAGAGGAAAATATGGTTGTGGAAATTTTCATGTTACAAAATTGCCTCTCGTTATGTTGAGATTGCTATTGTTTCTTTCCACTTCCTTGCATATGCTAGTTTTTGCTTGCTATGATAATTTGTTTGCCTATAAGATGCCTATGCATAGGAAGTATGTTAGACTTAGATGTGTTTGTCACGTATTTTACGATGCTCTCTTTGTGCTTCAATTCTTGTCTTCCATGTGAGCATCATCGAAATCTTTATGCCTAGCTAGGGGCGTTAAACGATAGCGCTTGTTGGGAGGCAACCCAATTTTATTTTTGTTCCTTGCTTTTTGTTCCTATTTAGTAATGAATAATTCATCTAGCCTCTGTTTATATGTTTTTTTATATTTTAATTAGTGTTTGTGCCAAGTAGAACCAATAGGATCTTCTTGGGTGATAGTTGTTTGATCTTGCTGAAAAAGACAGAAACTTTGCGCTCACGGAAATAATTGTTAAAGTTCATTACAGTACCTTAAGGTTGTGGTTTGTTTTCTTATACTAACGGAGCTCATAAGATTTTCTGTTGAGTTTTGTGTTGTGAAGTTTTCAAGTTTTTGGGTAAAGATTTGATGGATTTTGGAACAAGGAGTGGCAAGAGCCTAAGCTTGGGGATGCCCAAGGCACCCCAAGGTAAAATTCAAGGACAACCAAAAGCCTCAGCTTGGGGATGCCCCGGAAGGCATCCCCTCTTTCGTCTTCGTCCATCGGTAACTTTACTTGAGGCTATATTTTTATTCACCACATGATATGTGTTTTGCTTGGAGCGTCTTGTATGATTTGAATCTTTTCTTTTTAGTTTACCACAATCATCCTTGCTGTACACACCTTTTGGAGAGACACACATGAATCGGAATTTATTAGAATACTCTATGTGCTTCACTTATATCTTTTGAGCTAGATAATTTTGCTCTAGTGTTTCACTTATATCTTTTTAGAGCATGGTGGTGGTTTTATTTTATAGAAATTATTGATGTCTCATGCTACACTTATATTATTTTGAGAGTCTTTTAGAACAGCATGGTAATTTGCTTTGGTTATAAAATTAGTCCTAATATGATAGGCATCCAAGATGGGTATAATAAAAACTTCCATATAGAGTGCATTGAATACTATGAGAAGTTTGATACTTGATGATTGTTTTGAGATATGAAGATGGTAATATTAGATTCTTGCTTGTTGAGTAATTGTGAATTTGAGAAGTACTTGTGTTGGATTTTGCAAGTCACGTGCATGCACGTATGGTGAATGTTGTGTGACAAATTTGAAGCATGAGGTGTTTCTTCGATTGTCCTCCTTATGAGTGGCGGTCGGGGACGAGCGATGGTCTTTTCCTACCAATATGTCCCCCTAGGAGCATGCGCGTAGTGCTTGGTTTTTGATGACTTGTAGATTTTTGCAATAAGTATGTGAGTTCTTTATGACTAATGTTGAGTCCATGGATTATACGCACTCTCACCCTTCCATCAATGCTAGCCTCTTCGGTACCGTACATTGCCCTTTCTCACCTTGAGAGTTGGTGCAAACTTCGCTGGTGCATCCATACCCCGTGATATGATACGCTCTATCACACATAAACCTCCTTATATATTCCTCAAAACAGCCACCATACCTACCTATTATGGCATTTCCATAGACATTCCGAGATATATTGCCATGCAACCTTCCACCGTTCCGTTTATCATGGCACGCTTCATCATTGTCATATTGCCTTGCATGATCATGTAGTTGACATCATATTTGTGGCATGTCACTCTTGTTTCATTGCCCATCCCGGTACACCGCCGGAGGCATTCATATAGAGTCATACTTTGTTCTAGTATCGAGTTGTAATCTTTGAGTTGTAAATAAATAGAAGTGTGATGATCATCATTAATAGAGCATTGTCCCGAAAAAAAGAGAAAAAAAGAAGAAAGGCCAAATATAAGTATATAAAAAAAGAAAGGCCAAATAAAAAAGAAAAAAAGGGACAATGCTACTATCCTTTCTCCACACTTGTGCTTCAAAGTAGCACCATGATCTTCGTGATAGAGAGTCTCTTATATTGTCACTTTCATATAATAGTGGGAATTTTTCATTATAGAACTTAGCTTGTATATTCCAACAATGGGCTTCCTCAAATGCCCTAGGTCTTCATGAGCAAGCAAGTTGGATGCACACCCACTTAGTTTCTTTTGTTGAGCTTTCATACATTTATAGCTCTAGTGCATCCGTCGCATGGCAATCCCTACTCCTCGCATTGACATCAATTGATGGGCATCTCCATAGCCCGTTGATTAGCCGCGTCAATGTAAGACTTTCTCTTTTTTTGTCTTCTCCACACAACCCGCATCATTATATTCTATTCCAGCCATAGTGCTATGTCCATGGCTCACGCTCATGTATTGCGTGAAAGTTGAAAAAAGTTTGAGAATACTAAAGTATGAAACAATTGCTTGGCTTGTCATCGGGGTTGTGCATGATGAGAGCATTTTTGTGTGACGAAAATGAAGCATAGCCAAACTATATGATTTTGTAGGGATAAGCTTTCTTTGGCCATGTTATTTTGAGAAGACATAATTGTTTAGCTAGTATGCTTGAAGTATTATTATTTTTATGTCAATATTAAACTTTTGTCTTGAATCTTTCGGATCTGAACATGCATGCCACAATAAAGAAAAATTACATTGAAAATTATGTTAGGTAGAGTTCCACATCAAAAACTCTGTTTTTATCATTTACCTACTCGAGGACGAGCAGGAATTAAGCTTGGGGATGCTTGATACGTCTCCAACGTATCTATAATTTTTGATTGTTCCATGCTATTATATTACCTGTTTTGGATGTTTAATGGGCTTTAATATACATTTTTATATTATTTTTGGGACTAACCTATTAACCGAAGGCCCAGTGCAAATTGTTGTTTTTTGCCTATTTTAGTGTTTCGCAGAAAAGGAATATCAAACGGAATCCAAACGGAATGAAACCTTCACGAGGATCTTTTTTGGAACAATGCAATCCAGGACACTTGGAGTGGATGTCAAGGAAGCAACGAGGCAGGGAGGCGCGCCCCCACCCTCGTGGGCCCCTCATGGCTCCACCGACCTACTTCTTTCGCCTATATATACTCTTATACCCTGAAAACATCCAGGGGAGCCACGAAACCACTTTTCCACTGCCTTTTTAACCTTCTGTACCCGTGAGATCCCATCTTGGGGCCTTTTCCGGCGCTCCGCCAGAGGAGGCATCGATCACTGAGGGCTTCTACATCAACACCATAGCCTCCCCGATGATGTGTGAGTGCTTTACCACAGACCTTCAGGTCCATAGTTATTAGCTAGATGATTCCTTCTCTCTCTTTGGATCTCAATACAAAGTTCTCCTCGATCTTCTTGGAGATCTATTCGATGTAATTCTTTTTGCGGTGTGTTTGTCAAGATCCGATGAATTGTGGGTTTACGATCAAGATTATCTATGAACAATAGTTGATTCTTCTCTGAATTCTTATATGCATGATTTAATATCTTTGCAAGTCTCTTCGAATTATCAGTTAGGTTTGGCCTACTAGATTGATCTTTCTTGCAATGGGAGAAGTGCTTGGCTTTGGGTTCAATCTTGCGGTGCTCGGTCCCAGTGACTGAAAGGGAAACGACACGTATTGTATTGTTGCCATCGAGGATAAAAAGATGGGGTTTATATACTATTGCTTGAGTTTATCCCTCTACATCATGTCATCTTGCCTAATGCATTACTCTGTTCTTATGAACTTAATACTCTAGCTGCATGCTGGATAGCGGTCGATGTGTGGAGTAATAGTAATAGATGCAGAATCGTTTCGGTCTACTTGACACGGACGTGATGCCTATGTTCATGATCATGCCTATATATTCTCATAACTATTCGCTTTTCTATCAATTGCTCGGCAGTAATTTGTTCACCCACCGTAATATATGCTATCTTGAGAGAAGCCACTAGTGAAACCTATGGCCCCCGGGTCTACTTTCCATCATATAAGTTTCCGATCTATTTTATTTTGCAATCTTTACTTTCCAATCTATACAACAAAAATACCAAAAATATTTATCTTATTATCTTTATCAGATCTCACTTTTACAAGTGGAAGTGAAGGGATTGACAACCCCTTTATCGTGTTGGTTGCAAGGTTCTTGATTGTTTGTGCAGGTACTAGGCGATTTGCATGTAGTCTCCTACTGGATTGATACCTTGGTTCTCAAAAAGTGAGGGAAATACTTACGCTACTTTGCTGCATCACCCTTTCCTCTTCAAGGGAAACCCAACGCATGCTCAAGAGGTAGCAAGTGGCGCTGACCAACATGAATGCGCAGCAATCGCTTCATGTAGAGAGGGTTTTTCAGACAGAGAAGGTTTTTGGTGGGACCATGATGGCAGATGCGTGGGTGGAAGTGATCCGGACGCCCGCAAAGCCCCCTAGTTTTCCTTTGGTTTGCCGGTTAAACGGACATCCACACAGGTCCGCAGACCGATGGGGTGCCGTCTTGGATGGCAAAATCCGTCTGGACCACTCAGTCCAAATGAAAGCAGGCGTTTTGAGGGTCAGCATTGAAAATTCTCTCAGTAGCTAAGCGGTATTCCCCGTGGAGATCACTTCGGGTCACACTCTAGCATGACAAGAGTCACGTCTTCATGAGTCGAGGAAGTCGGCGTGCTTCGAGTTTGACATGTGTTGTAAGGACAGGCGACCACACATGTTTTTTGGTTTTCAATTTTCCTTTTTCACTTGAGCCCTTAAATAGTTTAGGTTTTGTATCGATCTTTTCGTCTATTCCTTCATCCGTGTTCCTCTATTGCATGGCCGCCCCCTGGCTTGTTTCCTCCAGCCTTCTTCTTACCCCTTGCATCGGCGCCGCCTCCTCATGTTGTTGTTTTTTCACCGGCGCTACTCCGGCGACCGTTACTTGCTCTCTTCCTCTGCGGCGACCGCATTCTGCACTGGTTCCCTACTATCACGGGTTTTGGTTAGTTTGTCGGCTCCTCGGTTTCTCCTTTTCACTTTGAATTCCACATTATATTATCAGGATTGGGAGTTTTTATATCTTAGTAATGTGAGGGTGTTGAACTCTATGAAACGATAGCTTTCAACTCATTGATACATGATGACCCACAAGTATAGGGGATCTATCGTAGTCCTTTCAATAAGTAAGAGTGTTGAACCCAACGAGGAGCAGAAGGAAATGACAAGCGGTTTTCAGCAAGGTATTTTCTGCAAGCACTGAAATTATCGGTAACAGATAGTTGTGTGATAAGATAATTCGTAACAGGTAACGAGTAACAAAAGTAAATAAGATGCAGCAAGGTGGCCCAATCCTTTTTGTAGCAAAGGACAAGACTGGACGAACTCTTATATAAAGCAAAGCGCTCCCGAGGACACATGGGAATTGTTGGCAAGTTAGTTTTCATCATGCTCATATGATTCGCGTTCGTCACTTTGATAATTTGATATGAGGGTCGACCTGTGCTTGGGTGCTGCCCTTCCGTGGACAAGCCTCCCACTTATGATTAACCCCTCTCGCAAGCATCCGCAACTACGAAAGAAGAATTGAGATAAAGCTAACCATAGCATGAAACATATGGATCCAAATCAACCCCTTAAGAAGCAACGCATAAACTAGGGTTTAAGCTTCTGTCACTCTAGCAACCCATCATCTACTTATTACTTCCCAATGCCTTCCCCTAGGCCCAAATAATGGTGAAGTGTCATGTAGTCGATGTTCACATAACACCACTAGAGGATAGACAACATACATCTCATCAAAATATCGAACGAATACCAAATTCACATGACTACTAATAGCAAGACTTCTCCCATGTCCTCAGGAACAAACGTAACTACTCACAAAGCATATTCATGTTCCATACGTGTACACCGTGTTTATCACACATAGTATAGTGCCCCGCCCCCGACATTATGACAAGTATTTAGACCTGAGCTGCAAAAGCCACACATTAGCCCAAATTATGATCAATGTTCTATATGTTATACGTAGTACTAGCAAGATGCCCATGCGTTCCACAGAACATCAACATGATCAAGGGGAGGCCTAATTTGCAAATATGGAGAGGGGTGTGGGTATCTTTTTTCAAAATTGCCATAGTTTCCTTCCTATCCGTTAGATATAAATCGGACGGCCTATATTGCAGGATGGCACCATCATCAACAACTCCGTTTTTTATAAGAGTAGAGATAAAATATATTATATGTAGTATAACATGTTCATAACCACACCATGTGTATCACCGTTATATATATTCACACATGCGTCGGTTTAAAACACTATGATAAATTCTTCAAATATCTGAATTCGCTTTTTATAACGAAGTATGATCTCTATTCGTCATTTACACCCACACAATCCTCTTATCTTTGTAGCTAGCTAGCGCTAACTTTCTCTCGTGCAGGCAGACGCCCGCATCCCTCTAACCCTCCCTCGGCATTCTCTAGCTCCATCACGCAAAATCGTCTTTTCACTTTAGGTCGTGCACCCACGGTGTGAGTAGGCCCCCCCAGCTCCTTGTTTACGACACACACCGATCGATATCCTCTCTAGCCAGGTGTGCCTAGCACAAAACACAAGCTTCCCCTCTTCTCTTATCACCGTCCATGCCTCACTCCCACCACTCTTTTCATCGATCTCGTACTCGCACACTTCTCCCCCCTCGATATAGTATGACTCTCGCACCACCTCCTAGATGCATCCCTCTCTCTCTATCCTTCTCCACGTGCCTCATTTGCTTCTAACACACACATGCATGTATACCAATCGATCTTCCAACATATACCTAGGTCGAATTTAACTATTCCCCCCCATCGATCGACGTACCTCACAAGTTATGTCTCTCCTTTCTCTGACAAAGGACGATTGATCTTCCTATGTAGTTATGTCTGCTTACCACATCCATATCGCCCCCCATCATTCGTGCATGCATCCTGACCCGTCTCTCACACGCATGTGCACAGACATGCAGCCATCCCCTCTCTTATTGATATTTCAGGCGTGCCCTCCGGTTGTCTAGCAAGCCTATCCCACCATTTGTTAGAAGCAACTCCACTACCACCCCCTCCAACACTCTAGCTCTGTCTCTCTCCCAACCTTATTCCTCTCCTACACATATGCATGGATGCCGATCGATCTCCCTTAATACATGAGGTAGATCGATCTCCCTTAATACATGAGATAGGCCTCTCTCCTCCTCCACACATATACCAGCCATTGTACCTCTATAGTTAATTAGGCCTCCCTCCCCCCCCCCACCACACACCGATAGTCGAGCGCTGTAGGTAGGTATCCATGCCACAGAGACAAACTGCACCTGTCCCCTCTCACATTCTAGTAGGCCAGCCACTCTATATCTTTGACATGGGCACACACAAATTCGATGGCACTCTTTATCGATCGCGCGCGCACACACACACACACATCATCCCTCTCTTCGATTCTATGGACACCTCAAGACGATGATACCTCCACTCTCTTCTCGTGGATCGCCCCCTCTATATATATGATATATCCAGGACTCTATTTCACACAGATTGCATATGTTACATTTTTTGATTGACCCCCCCCCCAAAAAACTCTCACGAACCCACACACTATATCTCTCTACGTTTGTATCTCTCTCACACAACCCCACGTAAGTGGTGTACGTATACAAGAAGAGAATAGGTGCATCGTGCATGTACTCACGCTTCATGCCCAGCCACACCCGCGCGAGTACACGGTGGAGCTCATTTCTGTACGAAATGGCAGCCCATGTGCTAATTTGAACGCGTGTAGCGGTTGTTTACCTACGGAGGCCGTGTACCACGCGTGCACGAAACAAAGTTCGACTTGATGCGTTGGCGCGTTATTTTTAAATAAAGTTATATCGCTCAATGGCACATACACAGTATATAAAACAATTTTTATGGAGAAAAAGGTAGTCCGCTCCACTATATACAATGGAGCCTGCCTGCCTGGTTTGTCTCTCTTCAGAGTATCTCACACAAGGCTGCGGTGGCCTCTCTCTCTCTCTCTCACCATTGGTCACTGATCCGGCCGCATCCCGTCCGCCGGCGGAAAGGGGGGACGTGCATCGTTTCTCCATTCGACGACACCGAGGCAGCACGTCCCGATCTGCGGTACACGCTGTTCTCTCTGACCAAGCTCCGGCGTGGTAGGGCCTACGCCACCTGCTCGTTGCCGCAATCTGGGCAGATTCACATGAGAGACAGCGCACATCTCGTCAAAATATCGAACGAATACCAAATTCACATGATTACTTATAACAAGACTTCTCCCATGTCCTCAGGAACAAACGTAACTACTCACAAAGCATATTCATATTCATAATGAGAGGAGTATTAATTATCATTAAGAATCTGAACATATGATCTTTCATCGAATAAACCAACTAGCATCAACTACAAGGAGTAATCAACACTACTAGCAACCCACAGGTACCAATCTGAGGTTTTGAGACAAAGATCGGATACAAGAGATGAACTAGGGTTTGAGAGGAGATGGTGCTGGTGAAGATGTTGATGGATATTGACCCCCCTCTCGATGAGAGGATCGTTGGTGATGACGATGGCTTCCATTTCCCCCTCCCGGAGGGAAGTTTCCTCGGCAGAACAGCTCCGCCGGAGCCCTAGTTCCGCCTCGAGACGGCGGCGCTTCGTCCCGAAAGCTTCCTTCTGATTTTTTCCAGGTCAAAACACACCATATAGCAGAAGATGGGCGTCGGAGGCCTGCCAGGTGGCCCACAAGGTAAGGGGGCGCGCCCAAGGGGGTACGGTGCACTCTCCACCCTTGTGGATGGCAGGTGGCCCCCCCTCTGGTGCTTTCTTCGCCCAATATTTTTTTATATCCCAAAAATATTCTCCGTGAAGTTTCGGGACTTTTGGAGTTGTGCAGAATAGGTTTCTAATATTTGCTCCTTTTCCAGCCCAGCATTCCAGCTGTCGGCATTCTCCCTCTTCATGTAAACCTTATAAAATAAGAGAGAAAAGGCATAAGTATTGTGATATAATGTGTAATAACAGCCCATAATGCAATAAATATCAATATAAAAGCATGATGCAAAATGGATGTATCAATACAACATGCTTATGGAATCATCTCGTAGTAATGTAACTTCTTTTATGGAATCAGT
The DNA here is from genome assembly GCF_018294505.1 of Triticum aestivum. Lineage (NCBI taxonomy): Eukaryota > Viridiplantae > Streptophyta > Magnoliopsida > Poales > Poaceae > Triticum > Triticum aestivum. The sequence goes on along the minus strand of NC_057802.1, from coordinate 483,693,155 downwards.
TATTACTAACAATTGGAATTCTGAAAATAGTCATCTTAATAATTTGGGGTGAGATATTTTATGACAATGATGACATGAAAATGCAAACTTAAAATATTACATTATTGTTATGCAAAAAAATATGGTTTAAAACTCTGGGTTGTTACGCCTTTCTACCCACACTCACTAGAATGCCTCGAGTTTCATCGAGTATGTCACGGGCAACCCTAAACCAGCCATTTCAGCCCACCTCTGTGTTGTTTATGCCATGCACTCACCCACCGTGACCTACACACATCACTCGACCGATCTAGGTTTAAACCCTAGTTGAACCAACTGCGTTCGGATTCAGAAATTCAGTCCATCCCAATCCAAACCACAATAACCTAGCAAGTACAATGTAGCCCAAAAAACAATAGAACTGGCGTATGGATGTAAATCTAAGCACCATGAACTAATATATCTAATAGGACCTTGCCTTTAGCAACATATTCTAAATTGGCTTGTTCACTCTTTTGGAGAATCCTTAATTCTATCCTAGCCAAGTAACTTTTTCAAGCTATAGTGACGATGAACATTACTTGGAAAATTCAAACTCCACTTGTGACACACATCTATCTTTTATCAAATGCTTACTCTTCCTCGTGCTATCTCGTGGAAGGATGATGTGAAAGTTCTCTCTCATTAACCTTTGACGATAATAATTCAATGTCACCTTTGTCATGGAACTGCTAGCACATCCATGGGTCATCGCTTACAATGCTTCCTTACTTTAATAAATGCTTGACCTTTCTTATGATAACTCATGAACAGATAATGTGATGCTTCTTCCTTGCTACTCTTCCTCTCCAGTAGGTCATTGCCACCTTTGTGGTTAAACTGTTAGTGACTATTCATGGGTCATGCGCACTCGAACTACCGCACTAAAACTCTCAACATGGTTTCATCTTGTTAATCAATGCTAAACCTGAGTGGCCAAGGTTTGATTGTCGGATGCATAGCCAATGCAGGCCCAATCTACACATTGACAAACTTATAACAGTAATCCTAGCAACCCTTGTAATATTTGAAACAAATCTTGCAACATAGTTGGCTCGAAATATCCCATGCATCAAATTAACCACTTATTTTTGTGGACCGATTTATGAGTTACGCAAATACTTCTTGAACCTAGTGCATTATCGGCTTGGCTTTCTCAGGCCCTAGGCAGTTAAGCAACAATCCGTGCAAGGTTTGATAATACAAATCACCCCCATTAAAGTATATTTCAAGACTTTATACTTGAGTCTTTTGCTTCCAGGTTAAGACCTATTCTTCAAATAGTTAACAATATCGGCTCTTAATCCCCATATTCTATGCAACTGATCTAGATCTCGATGCCTTCCATGATGGTGTGATATCCTGAAGCAATTTGTGCCAAGTCATTAGCCTCCCTATTTAGCTCTCTAGGTATATGCTGAATATTGACCACTGATAACCCACAAGTATAGGGGATCGCAACAATTTTCGAGGGTAGAGTATTCAACCCAAATTTATTGATTCGACACAAGGGGAGCCAAAGAATATTCATGAGTATTAGCAGGTGAGTTGTCAATTCAACCACACCTGAAGACTTAATATCTACAGCAAAGTATTTAGTAGCAAACTAGTATAGAAGTAATAGTAATCGTGGCAAAAGTAACAGTAGCAATTTTGTAGTGATTGTAACAGCAGTAGCAACGGAAGTAACTTAGCAAAGATCAATATGCGAAAAGCTCATAGGTAATGGATCGGCAATGTTAATTATGTTGGATGATATTCATCATGTAGCAGTCATAACCTAGGGTGACACAGAACTAGCTCAAATTCATCAATATAATGTAAGCATGTATTCCGTATATAGTCATACGTGCTTAGGGAAAAGAACTTGCATGACATCTTTTGTCCTACCCTCCCGTGGCAGCGGGGTCCTAATGGAAACTAAGGGATATTAAGGTCTCCTTTTAATAGACCAGACCACAGCATTAGCACTTAGTGAATACATGAACTCCTCAAACTACGGTAATCACAGGAAAGAATCCCAATTATTGTCACCTTCGGGTATGCGGATCATAACTCGTAATAGGTGTCTACAACTTGCAAGACAGGATCAAGAACAAAAATATATTCATGAAAACATAATAGGTTCAGATCTGAAATCATGGCACTCGAGCCCTAGTGACAAGCATTAAGCATAGCAAAGTCATAGCAACATCAATCTCAGAACATAGTGGATACTAGGGATCAAACCCTAACAAAACTAACTCGATTACATGATAAATATCATCCAATCCATCACCGTCTAGCAAGCCTACGATGGAATTACTCACTCCCGGCAGTGAGCATCATGAATTTGGTGACGAAGGAAGGTTGGTGATGATGATGGCGATGAATCCCCCTCTTCGGAGTCCAAAACATACTCCAGATCTGCCCTCCCGATGAAGAACAGGAGGTGGCGGTGGCTTCGTATCGTAAAACGCGATGAATCCTTCTCTCTGATTTTTCCCTACCCGAATAGGGTTATATGGAGTTGGTTTTGAGGTTGGAGGAGGTCCAGAGGGCCCACAAGCCCTCTAGGCGCGCCCCCAGGCTTGTGGCCTCTGGGTGGACCCCTCTGGTTAATTCTCGCGCCAGTATTTTTTATATATTCCAAAAATATTCTCCATAAATTTTCAGACCAATCCGAGAACTTTTATTTCTCCACCAAAAAAGCACCATGACAATTTGCTGAAAACAACGCTAGTCTGGGTTAGTTCCATTCAAATCATGCAAATTATAGTCCAAAACAAGGGCAAAAGAGTTTGGAAAAGTAGATACGATTGAGATGTATCAACCACTCGGAATTTGACTAATAATTCCCGACAGGGGTGTGAATAGCCGGCCAAGACGCCATTCTTGTAGTCATAGTGTGTAACATCCCATATTTTTGGAAATGCAAAAATATAATTTTATAAAGTATTTGTTAAATTAAATCATTTTTGTAATCAATTTCTATTTCTCAACTTAATTCTAAAATTTGAAAGAAAATAAATGCTATTTGATTTCTTGTGTGCCAGTTTAATTCTAACATTAGTTTAATTCCTAAATAATCTCCTGCAATGAAATTCCTCTCGGAATTAAATGTTGTATCTCCTCCCAAACTCTAACGTCATTGGCTTATCACATCTATCTCGCACATCAATCCTGATAATCCGAATCGAAACCCTAGATCGAAATCTTAACCACGACCCTAGTGAAGCACGTCACTGAAACCCTCGACTCAAATCTGCCGAGCCCGGACTTCTTCTCCTGAGTTGAGTTCGACATCAGTGACGATCACTCCTCGAGCTAATCGCCAATTCCTATCGGGGTTCATGTTTCAACCCTTATAGTGTATATACATGTTGGAACTACGGTTATCTAATAATACATGGCATCCTTGGCATCTTTCTCTTTTCAAAAATCTGAACGAATCTGTACACTCCTTCGAATCCACCAATCTCGGATCAATCTTCGAATTTAGTTCTTTAATCCCATTGGAAAAACTCTCTTTTGAATTGCGACATAATTTTCTAGCTCGTTGAATTAAATACAATGTAATTACTTTTACCTTAGAAAAACTGTCTGAATCCATTTTTTTGGAGAAAAGTCTAAATTCATTTTTTGAGACAAGTCTATATTCATTTGGAATAAATTTGTAATTTTTGAGAGAAGAATAAATTTGTAATTAATGGGCTACAAATATTCTACTCCATGATTTAGGCCTATTTACTAGACCACTAGAACTAACACAAACATTGGCTCTCCTCTCTCTATTTTTTAATCACACCTCCCATTCCTCGACCTACGTGGGAAATTATGAGGAAACATGCATCCGGTTCCCCGCGCGCATTTTTGGGCCAGCCCATATGCTGAGTGAGCTAGTCCTTTTTTTCTTTTTCTATTTTTGTTCTTTAGCTTCTTTAAAAAATCTTTAGGATTTAAAAAATATTGAAATTCATATCTTTTATTATTATTTTAAAGTATGTTTTTGTATTTTAGAAAATATTTGAGAATTTGAAACATGTTCGTGAATTCAATTTTTTTCATATTTCAAATATATGCATGGATTTTAATAATGTTCCTGGACTTCAGAAAATATTCAGAAAGTTGAAAAATGCTTTGAGTTAAAAAAAATCAAATTGACCCAAATGTTCTCGAATTTCAAAAAATGTTATCGAATTTAAAAAATGTCCCGTTCTCATCAAATGTTCAACAATTTTAAAAAATGTTCCTGTATTCAATGTTCATGAATTTGAAAACATAGGGCACAAATTTTTCCCTTTTGTTCTTTTACTTTTGTTGTGAAATTTGGAAAAGGGGAAAAGAATGAAAAATAGAAAAAATCGAAATAAAAAATACAAAAAAGGAAAACCGGTGGAAAACACCCTAAGGCCTGCTTCGGTTCATAGTATAGAAAATACCATATGAAGTGAGATGACATGTATATCAATCTCTATAAGAAAAGATATGTTATTTGATTTATAGAATTTTTCATCAAGTCAAGGCTAATATTTTTTTGCTTGAAATGTGATGGATTTGTTTCTATCCTATATAGAAATAAGAATCCATCTCTACAAACCAACGGGCTCCAATGAAATGTTTCCGAGTAGTTTTTTTGAGACATAAATTTCTATCATTTAGAATTACTAAAAAATTCCCAAAGGAGGCCTAAAAAGCCAAACTGGGCCAGCCCAATACAGTGGGTGCGGTTGCGGGAGCGTGTTCGTCTGCTCGCTAACTGTCGACCTAAAGGGACTGGGATTTAGAGCATCTCCAACCGCGCCCCCAACAGGCCCTCCCCAGGCGTTTTTGTCGCGCCGACGCCGAAAAAAATGGCCCAGCCGCGCCTCCAGAAGCCCGTTTTTCGCCGGCTCAGGCCGAAACTGGTGCCGGCGGACCCAGGCCGAACCCGGCGCCCTGGGGGCGCCTGGGGCACCGGCACAAGCGAAAAGGGCGCGTGGGTCTGCCCTGTTAGTGAGTCGAGCGCCTCTCCCCGCCGTTTCTTCCCGCTTTTCCCCCATTTCCCTCCCATTCTCTCCCTTCCTCCCGCCAATCTCCCTCCCGCTCGCCTCCCAGCTGATACGTCTCCAACGTATCTATAATTTTTTTATTGCTCCATGCTATATTATCTACTGTTTTGGACATTATTGGGCTTTATTATTCACTTTTATATTATTTTTGGGACTAACCTATTAACCGGAGGCCCAGCCCAGAATTGCTGTTTTTTGCCTATTTCAGAGCTTCGCAGAAAAGGAATATCAAACGGAGTCCGAACGGGATGAAACCTTCGGGAACGTGATTTTTAGGAAGAATATGATCCAGGAGATTTGGACCCTACGTCAAGAAACAAAGGAGGAGGCCATGAGGTAGGGGGCGCGCCTACCCCCTCCCCCCCCCCAGGGCGCGCCCTCCACCCTCATGGGCCCCCTGTTGCTCCACCGACGTACTCCTTCCTCCTATATATACCTACGTACCCCCCAAACGATCAGATACGGAGCCAAAAAGCTAATTCCACCGCCGCAACCTTATGTACCCACGAGATCCCATCTTGGGGCCTGTTCCGGAGCTCCGCCGGAGGGGGCATCGATCACGGAGGGCTTCTACATCAACACCATAGCCTTCCGATGAAGTGTGAGTAGTTTACTTCAGACCTCCGGGTCCATAGTTAGTAGCTAGATGGCTTCTTCTCTCTTTTTGGATCTCAATACAATGTTTTCCCCCTCTCTCGTGGAGATCTATTCGATGTAATCTTCTTTTGCGGTGTGTTTGTTGAGACCGATGAATTGTGGGTTTATGATCAAGTTTATCTATGAACAATATTTGAATCTTCTCTGAATTCTTTTATGTATGATTGGTTATCTTTGCAAGTCTCTTCGAATTATCAGTTTGGTTTGGCCTACTAGATTGATCTTTCTTGCAATGGGAGAAGTGCTTAGCTTTGGGTTCAATCTTGCGGTGTCCTTTCCCAGTGACAGTAGGGGAAGCAAGGCACGTATTGTATTGTTGCCATCGAGGATAACAAGATGGGGGTTTTATCATATGAATTTATCCCTCTACATCATGTCATCTTGCTTAAGGCGTTACTCTGTTTTCATGAACTTAATACTCTAGGTGCATGCTGGATAGCAGTCGATGAGTGGAGTAATAGTAGTAGATGCAGGCAGGAGTCGGTCTACTTGTCTCGGACGTGATGCCTATATACATGATCATACCTAGATATTCTCATAATTATGCTTAATTCTGTCAATTGCTCAACAGTAATTCGTTCACCCACCGTAAAATACTTATGCTCTCGAGAGAAGCCACTAGTGAAACCTATGCCCCCCGGGTCTATCTTCATCATATTAATCTTCCAACACTTAGTTATTTCCTTTGCTTTTACTTTGCTTTTATTTTACTTTGCATCTTTATCACAAAAATACCAAAAATATTATCCTATCATATATATCAGATCTCACTCTCGTAAGTGGCCGTGTAGGGATTGACAACCCCTTATCGCGTTGGTTGCGAGGATTTATTTGTTTTGTGTAGGTACGAGGGACTCGCGCGTAGCCTCCTACTGGATTGATACCTTGGTTCTCAAAAACTGAGGGAAATACTTACGCTACTTTGCTGCATCACCCTTTCCTCTTCAAGGGAAAACCAACGCAGTGCTCAAGAGGTAGCACCAGCCGGCCGCCATGCCACCGAAGAAGTACGTCGTCCCCCGCGCCGCGGCAACCGCGACCGCCTCCGTCGCCCAGCCGAAGCAGAGGAAGCCGAGGGCGCCGCCGTCCAAGCCACCAGGCATGTCAAACACCGACTGGAGGGTGGAAGTTCAGCGGCGGGAGGCTGTCACCGCCGACCGGCGGAACAGGGCGATCGCCAAGAAGGCCCGTGACAATGCGGCGCGTGCGGCTGCGGCTTCGGCGGAGGAAGCCGAGGCCGAAGCGACTCGCGCGGGGATGATGAATCCACCCGGCAGCCACGCCCAGTTCGCGCCCTGGGGCCAGCAAGGCGTCGGCTCCCCGTCGTCGCAGCCATGGGGATCGCCCTCGCCAGGCTACGCCGACGGGGACGTGCATGGTGGGTTCAACCCCAACGTCACCTTCCCCCATGGACACCCGGCCCAGCGCACGCCCTCGCCTGCCTTCGCCGGCGTGCAGTATCCTCCATACAACTACTCGCCGCCCGCCTACGTGTCCTCCCCGACGCCACCTTTCCGCCATGGCGCGCTTCCCTTCTCGCACCTCAGCGACACCGACGAGACCGAGGCCGACATGGAGAACATCATCGCGACTGGCTCGACCGCGGCCGCCGCGTCCCCCGGGTTCGTCACCCCGGACGACACGGTGGATATCAGCGGCAGCATGGACGGCGAGCTCGGTATGTCTACGGCGAGGAGGAGCAGGAGGATCAGGAGGAGGAGGACGAAGAGGAGGAGGAGGAGGACGAGCAGGCGACTGTTCCGGCGAGGAGGCGCAAGAAGAAGAAGCGGGCGGCCAGGTCCGGCGAGCCGCGCATCAAGTGGGCGTCCAAGGAGGAGGAATGCCACCCCGAAGCATGGAAAATCGTCTGCCTCGACCCGACCACCGGCACGAACCAGAGCATCGAGACGTACTGGGAGCGCATCAAGGCCGAGTTTGACGAGCGCAAGCTCGTCGACCCCTACTTTAAAGGCGTCTACATGCAGCGCGGGGCGAAGGCGATGGCGAACCATTAGGGGCGTATCCAGGGGGCGTGCAACAAATGGCATGGGATCGTTGAGGAGATCGCAGCTCGCCCGGAGAGCGGCGCCAGCATTGGGGATCAGGTATGGCACGCCGGTCTCCCGCCTCTCTTCGCCGTGTGCGCCCGCCAACTGTTTGTTCCTCCGCGCAGTTGTTGCGCATGTTCGCCTTGTATCGGCAGGGCAACAACGACGCCGAGTTCAAGTACCTCCATGTTTACAAACACATTGACATGTGCGAGAAGTGGGCGGAAGTCTGGCGCACCTCGACAAGGCCAAGGAGACATACAAGCCGGACGCGCCGATGCCAGGCGCGTCAGAGGGGCGGCCGGACGGCAACAAAGGGGCCAAGAAGGGGAAACACGCCGATGCGGCTACCGTGCAAGTGTAGGAGTCCATCGAGCATTGCCTCGTCGACGCACAGGCCCGGGCCGTCCTGCGTGAAGAGAAAACCGCGGCGCGGTGGTCGTCGTTGATGACGAACAGCGCCATCAAGCTCGACCTGCTCCGGACCAACGTCACCGCGAAGAAGAGGAACACCGACCTGGCTTTTCTGATGGGCGGGGCGGACATGCTCCAGAGCATCGACGAGAAGCTCAAGGCGTGGTACATGGCGGAGCGCGGCCTCATCCTGAACCAGCTGCCGACGACGGCGACGCCAACTCCCGCGCCCACGCCCACGCTGACGCCAAGCCCAAGTGATGATGCCTCCATGACGCCCAGCAGCACCGAAGTCGCGCCGACACCGCCCAGCACCGAAGCAGCTCCGATACCGCCAAGCCCGCGCACGCCAACTCCACCGACGCCTGAGGCCGACCCCGCCGAGTGATGCGTTGCGCACGCGAACTTGTGGCGCTCTATTGTTTGTACTCTAGACTACATCTAATCGTGAACTGTGACTTGTGATCGCCAGACTTGTGGCGTCTTTTGTGATGAGCGGGAACGACCAAGTTCGAATTTTCTGCATCCTGGGGCGGCGCCTGGGGGCGTGACTGGGAGCTAGGTCGCCCCAGGGGCCGAGCTAGCGCCGGTTCGCCCCCAGACCGCTCTTTTTAGGCGCCCTGAGGGGCCGAACGGCTATAGATACTCTTAGGAATTGCCATTTTTCATCCCTGCCGCCAACCGCTCAAAACATAAATAAATCCCTGCCGCGGCCACCCAAAGGACTCCTCTCGATCGGCGAGCGATGGCGGGCCGCCGATCTCGCACTCGCCGTGCCCGCAGCGCTGCCGCCGAGGGCCGCAACAGATGTCTCGTTCCCTATTCCCCCAGCGCTGCCGCCGAGGGCCACCGCAGAGCTCTTGCTGCCTATGCCTTCAGATCTCTCGCGCCTCCTGGGTTACCCGCCTACACCCCGCCGCCTGGGTTCGACGCGTCGGCGTCGCTGCGTCCTTCGTGTTCGTGGCCACCGACGCAGAGCAAGCGCGACTGGTCTGTGGGCATGCTCCGACAGAAGATGGTAGGGCCCAGCCTCTACGCCCAGCGCTACGGCGCCGTCCCGGAGCCCGAGGCCCAGCGCGCCGCCACCGCCATCGAGGCCGAGGCCTTCGCCGCCACCTCCCAGTCCGCCTCCGGCGCGAACCTGGACTCCCACGCGGAGCGCTTCGCCGTCTACAAGACGTACTTGAAGGAGTCTTGCTTTCGCCTCGTCGAGTTCTTAAAATCCTGAGCCGCCGCCTTGGGGGACGCGCTGGAGCCGGGGGACTCGTCGGCGACTGCTCTGCCTCTTCTTGCCGCTTCCGCGGAGTAGGGCTTTCATCAGATGGGAATTTAATTGCTGTTATTTTGGGAGTGCGTTGGAAATTTGTTCATGATTTCCAACCTCTATGGTTAGTAATACTCCGTATAATATTTCCGACCTCTATAGAGGTTCGCACGCGTGAGAACTTATGTTTGTTCCTTAATCTGGTACTTTGCTATCTATAAATAATGTAAAGCAAGTTATCAAAGGTGCATCCTTGCCATTGCATAGGTATATGTTGTGCACCAGCATATTTGTTCTAGAATTTTGTTTTTCTGGTTTTAATATTCTAGAGTGTTTCTGTATGTATGTTAGTAGTGCTTAGTGTCGGTTGTTTTCCCATATGGCGTAGTATACTGTGTTGTGTTAGCTTCAGAGGAACCTGTTTTCTCTCAAGGTGAAAAATGCTGCAACTACATGGGTTTTGAGTTGAAAATTGAACTCAGCAGGGTCGATTTTGCATTGGCACAATGCTAGACGGCAATTGATAGATCATCTAATATGTTTTGTGATTGACTAATTCAATATTACCATCTGACACGTTGCTTTCTGGATGCTATCTGGGCACTTAGAGTTGACAAGAGAGAGCGCGGTTTCCTCAAACATCTCCAAATACCGTGTCCCTAGTAAGCTTCTACTAGACTAGCTCATTGATCAAAGATGGTTAAGGTTTCCTAACCATGAACATGTGTTGTCATTTGATAACGGGATCATATCATTAGGAGAATGATGTGATGGACAAGACTCATCCGTTAGCTAGCATATTGATCGTTCGGTTTATTGCTATTGCTTTCTTCATGTCAAATACATATTCCTTCGACTATGAGATTATGCAACTCCCGGATACCGGAAGAATACCTTGTGTGCTATCAAACGTCACAATGTAACTGGGTGATCATAAAGATGCTCCACGGGTATCTCCGAAGGTGTTTGTTGAGTTGGCACAGATCGAGATTAGGATTTGTCACTCCTAGTGTGGGAGAGGTATCTCTGGGCCCTCTCGGTAATACACATCATAAGCTTGCAAGCAAATGACTAAGGAGTTAGTTACGAGGTGATGTATTATGGAACAAGTAAAGAGACTTGCCGGTAACGAGATTGAACTAGGTATGAAGATACCGACGATTGAATCTCGGCCAAGTAACATACCGATGGACAAAGGGAATTATGTATGTTGTCATAACGGTTCGATCGATAAAGATCTTCGTAGAATATGTAGGAGCCAATATGGGCATCCAGGTTCCGCTATTGGTTATTGACCGGAGAGGTGTCTTGCTCATGTCTACATAGTTCTCGAACCCGTAGGGTCCGCACGCTTAACGTTCGTTGACGATATAGTGTTATATGATTTGGTGACCGAATGTTGTTCGAAGTCCCAAATTAGATCACGGACATGACGAGGAGTCTCGAAATGGTCGAGAGGTAAGTATTGATATATAGGACGATGGTATTCGGACACCAGAAGTGTTCCCGAGTGTACCTGGTAGTCATCGGTGTACCGGAGGGGGTACCGGACACCCTCGGGAGGATAGTGGGCCTCTCAGGCCATTAGAGGGGAGCACACTAGGCCACATAGGGATGGATCACCCCCTATGGCAGCCGCCCAAGTGGGGGAAAGGAAAGGGGAGGGATTCGGCCTACCCCTTCCTTGCCTCTCCCCCCTTTCCTTTCCCCCTCCGATAAATATAGTAAGGGGGCGCCACTTGGGAAGGGACCCCAAGTAGGATTCGACCTACTTGGGGGTGCCTCCTGGCTGCTCCCTCCTCCCCCCACCTATATATATGTGGGAGGGGAGCGCCTAGCATAACCAGAAAAATTGCTTAGCCATGTGCGGCACCCCCCTCCACCGTTTACAACCCGGTCATATTTTCGTAGTGCTTAGGCGAAGCCCTGCGGAGATTAATTCACCATCACCGTCACCACGCCGTCGTGCTGCCTGAACTCATCCACTACCTCGCCGTCTTGCTGGATCAAGAATGCGTGGACGTCACCGAGCTAAACGTGTGTTGAACGCGGAGGTGTCGTACGTTCGGTACTCGATCGGTTGGATCGCGAAGAAGTTCGACTACATCAACCGCGTTGTCAAACGATTTTGCTTACAATCTACAAGGATACATAGACACACTCCCCCCCTCGTTGCTATGCATCTCCATGGATAGATCTTGCGTGTGCGTAAAAAAATGTTTTCCATGCAACGTTCCCCAACAGATACGTCTCCAACGTATCTATATTTTTTTATTCTTCCATGCAATTATATTATGTTTTTTGGATGTTTTATATGCATTAATATGCTATTTTATATTATTTTTGGGACTAACCTATTAACCTAGAGCCTAGTGCCAGTTTCTGTTTTTTCCTTGTTTTTGAGTTTTACAGAAAAGGAATATCAAGCGGAGTCCAAACGGAATAAAACTTTCATGATGATTTTTCTTGGACCAGAAGACACCCGTAGGACTTGGAGATGAAGTCAGAGGAGTCCCAAGGCGACCACAAGCTTCATGGGGGCTTGTGGTCCCCACGAAGCTCCTCCAACCCTAATTCTTGGCCTATAAATTCAGAAATATTCCCGCAACCTCAGAAGCATCCACGAAAATACTTTTCCGCCGCCGCAAGCCTCTGTTCCCGTGATATCCCATCTTGGGGCCTTTTCTGGCACCCTGCCGGAGGGGGATTCGATCACGGAGGGCAACTACATCAACTCTATTGCCCTACCAATGAAGCGTGAGTAGTTTACCACAGACCTACGGGTCCATAGCTAGTAGCTAGATGGCTTCTTCTCTCTCTTTGATCTTCAATACCATGTTCTCCTCGATGTTCTTGGAGTTCTATCCGATGTAATATTCTTTTGTGGTGTGTTTGTCGTGATCCGATGAATTGTGTATTTATGATCAGATTATCTATGAATATTATTTGAATCTTCTCTGAATTCTTATATGCATGATTAAATATCTTTGTATTTCTCTTCGAAATATTGGTTTAGTATGGCCAACTAGATTTATTATTCTTGCAATGGGAGAGGTGCTTAGTTTTGGGTCCAATCTTGCGGTGTCCTCACCCAGTGACAAAGTAGGGGTAGCGAGGCATGTATTGCATTGTTGCCATCAAGGGTAAAATGATGGGGTTTATATCATATTGCTTGAGTTTATCCCTCTACATCATGTCATCTTATTTAAGGCATTACTCTGTTCTTATGAACTTAATACTCTAGATGCATGCTGGATAGCGGTCGATGTGTGGAGTAATAGTAATAGATGCATAACTGTTTCGGTCTACTTGACACAAACGTGATGCCTATATTCATAATCATTGCCTTGGATATCTTCATAACTTTGTGCTTTTCTATCAATTGCTCGACAGTAATTTGTTCACCCACTGTATGTTTTCTTTCAAGAGAGAAGCCTCTAGTGAAATCTAGGGCCCCCGGGTCAATTTACCATCATATATTTTCAGATCTATAAAACCAAAAATCCGAAAATACCTCGCTGCAATTTATTTACTTTTATTTTTTTACGTTTTAGTAATCTTTTATATCTATCCCTATCAGATCTCATCCTTGCAAGTGACCATGAAGGGATTGACAACCCCTTTATCGCGTTGGGTGCAAGTGTTTAATTGTTTGTCTAGGTGCGTAGATCGGAGACTTGTTCGTACCTCCTACTGGATTGATACCTTGGTTCTCAAACTGAGGGAAACACTTATCTTTACTTTGCTGCATCACCCTTTCCTCGTCAAGGGAAAAACCAACGCAAGCTCAAGAAGTAGAAGGCGCTCCCCCAAGGCTTGCCGCCCCCTCGTGCACTTTTCGGACTACTTTTTATTTTCCTAATTTTTTAAATATTCCAAAACAGAGTAAACTTGCTTTTGGGAAAGTTTTGGAGTCGGTTTACTTACCGTATCACATACCTATTCCTTTTCGGGGGTCTAGAACGTTCTGGAAGGTTTCCCTTATGTATTCCTCCGGTGTTATGGTATTAATAATATCGGTTTCTACATTTATGGGAGTACCTGAGATATAATATTTGATTCTTTGCCTGTTTACCACCTTCGGGTTAGTGCCTTCGGCGTTGTTGATCTTGATGGCACCGGAACAATAAACTTCCTCGGTAATGTAAGGCCCTTCCCATTTAGGGAGAAGTTTTCCAGCAAAAAATCTTAAACGAGAATTTTATACCAAGACATGGTCATCTACATTGAATTCATGCTTTTGTATCCTTTTGTCATGCCATCTTTTAATTTTTTCTTTAAACAATTTGGCATTCTCATAGGCTTGGGTTCTCCATTCATCAAGTGAGGTAATGTCAAATAACCTCTTCTCACCGGCAAGTTTGAAATCATAGTTGACCTCTTTAATTGCCCAATAAGCTTTATGTTCTAATTGAAGAGGTAAGTGACAAGCTTTTGCATTAACTATTTTATATGGAGACATACCCATAGGGTTTTTATAAGCAGTCCTATAAGCCCATAGTGTATCATCAAGTTTCTTAGACCAATTCTTTCTAGATCTATTAATAGTCTTTTGCAAGATCAACTTTATTTCTCGGTTACTTAATTCTACTTGACCATTATACTGAGGGTGATATGGAGATGCAATTCTATGGTTAACATCATACTTAGCAAGCAATTCACGGAAAGCACTATGAATAAAGTGTGAACCACCATCAGTCATTAAATATCTAGGGACTCCAAACCTCAGGAAAATAACTTCTTTAAGCATTTTAATGGAGGTGTTATCATCAGCACTACTAGTTGGAATAGCTTCTACCCACTTAGTAACATAATCAATAGCAACCAAAATATGTGTATACCCATTAGAGGAAGGAAAAGGTCCCATATAATCAAATCCCCAAACATCAAATGGTTCAATAACAAGTGAATAATTCATAGGCATTTCCTGACATCTACTAATATTACCAATTCTTTGACATTCATCACAAGACAAGACAAACTTACGAGCATCCTTAAAAAGAGTAGGCAATAAAAACCAGATTGTAATGTGCAGTTCTATCACCAACATGGTGTCCTCCGTAGGCCTTGGAGTGACACTTGCGTAGGATCTGTTCCTGTTCATGCTCAGGTACACAACGTCTAATAACACCATCTACTCCTTCTTTGTAAAGGTGTGGGTCATCCCAGAAGTAATGTCTTAAATCATAGATTTTTTTCTTTTGTTGGTATGTGAAACTAGGTGGTATAAACTTAGCAACAATATAATTAGCATAGTCTGCATACCATGGAGTGCTACGATAAGCATTATGACAGCTAATTGTTCATCAGGAAAGCTATCATCAATAGGTAGTGAGTTATCAAGAATATTTTCTAACATAGAAAAGTTGTCTGCTACGGGGTTCTCAACACCTTTTCTATCTATAATATGTAAATCAAATTCTTGTAGCAAGAGAACCCATCTAATAATCTCGGTTTAGCATCTTTCTTTTCCATAAGATATTTAATAGCAGCATGATCGGTGTGAACAATTACTTTAGAATCAACAATATAAGATCTGAACTTGTCACAAGCAAGTACAACTGCTAAAAATTATTTTTCAGTAGTAGCATAATTTCTTTGAGCACTGCCTAGAATTTTACTAGCATAATGGATAACATTTAATTTCTTATCAACTCTTTGTCCTAGAACAACACCAACAACATAATCGCTAGCATCACACATAATTTCAAAGGGTATGTTATAATCAGGCGGTTGGACAATATGTGCAGAAATTGAGGCTTTCTTAAGTATTTCAAATGCTTCTACGCAATCATCATAAAAAACAAATGGAACATCTTTTTGCAAGAGATTAGTAAGAGGCCTAGAAATTTTAGAGAAGTCTTTAATAAATCTCCTATAGAAACCAGCATGGCCAAGGAAGCTTCTTATACCTTTTGTTGGGGATATGACTATTGGGTATAACCCGCCCAGGAGGGGCCGGGTTATACCGATGACGGTTCATCAAGACAAGGCCCGTAAAGATGTTGAAGATGGTGGTTCATGAAGCAGGCTTACTAAGGACCCAAAGCCTAAAGGCGGCTTAAGGCCCATAGGTATAAACCACCATATGTGCGTTACTTGTATTGTAAGGCAAGTATAGTTAGTGACCGAGCCGGACACGTTGTGTATGAGCCGGTCGGGACTCAGTGAGCCGCGGGGCATCAACCTGTGTATATAAAGGGACGACTCGCCGGCGGCTTAGGGCAAGAGATAAGAGATCGAAAGCTAAGTCAAGCGTATTCGCTCCCTAGTAATCAAAACCCAAGCAATACCACCTCAAACTGGATTAGACCTTTACCTTCACCGCAAGGGGCCAAACCAGTATAAACTCCCTGTGTCCTTTGTCCCGTTTAACCCCTTTAAGCTAACCTAGTTGCGATGGCTCCACGACTAAGTCCTTTTGCTAGGACATCTACAGTGACAATTCCACGACAGTTGGCGCCCACCGTGGGGCCAGCGCATGGTGGTTTCGAGTTCTTACATGGCATCTTTGAAGGGATCAAGGGATACGATGTGGGCCGGATGACCAAAAGTCGTCGCGGCAAGCTCTACATGAACGATGCAGGCTGGGGTCCCGAGGCCGGCTCAATCGAGTACGGGTACCGGGTCCCCTTCGGCGGAATCCACGTTTTCATCGGCAAGATCGGTAAACCGGGCCCTGAGCCAAACATCTGCACCGACACCATCGAGACGGCTCAGCGTGCATGACCCGCCCGAGTTCAGCCCGCTGTGAAGCGCGCCTTTGTGGGATTTATCCATGGGGCAGAATTTGAAGGATCTGTGTCTGGTGGTGAGACGACCATCTATTCTGATGGTGAGTCGTCCACGGGCGAGACTACTTCATTGTATCAACTGCAAGATGGCTGATACGTCTCCAACGTATCTATAATTTTTTATTGTTCCATGCTATTATATTATCTGTTTTTGGATGTTTATGGGCTTTATTAAACACTTTTATATTATTTTTGGGACTAACCTATTAACCCAGAGCCCAGTGCCAGTTTCTGTTTTTCCCTTGTTTCAGTGTTTCATAGAAAAGGAATATCAAACGGAGTCCAAACGGAATGAAACCTTCGGAAGAGTTATTTTTGGAACGGAAGCAATCCAGGGGACTTGGAGTGCACGTCAGGGAATCAACGAGGAAGGCACGAGGCAGGGGGGCGTGCCCACCCCCTGGGTGCGCCCTCCACCCTCGTGGGCCCCTCGTGGATCCCCTGACGTATTTCTTCCTCCTATATATACCAATATACCCTAAAACCATCGGGGAACAGAAGAGATCGGGAGTTCCGCCGCCGCAAGCCTCTCTAGCCACCAAAATCCAATCGGGACCCTGTTCCGGCACCCTACCGGAGGGGGGGAACCCTCACCGGTGGCCATCTTCATCATCCCAGCACTCTCCATGACGAGGAGGGAGTAGTTCACCCTCGGGGCTGAGGGTATGTACCAGTAGCTATGTGTTTGATCTCTCTCTCTCTCTCGTATTCTTGAGGTGGCACGATCTTGATGTATCGCGAGCTTTGCTATTATAGTTGGATCTTATGATGTTTCTCCCCCTCTACTCTCTTGCAATGGATTGAGTTTTCCCTTTGAAGTTATCTTATCGGATTGAGTCTTTAATGATTTGAGAACACTTGATGTATGTCTTGCATGGGATAACCGTGGTGACAATGGGTTATTCTATTGATTCACTTGATGTATGTTTTGGTGATCAACTTGCGGGTTCCACCCATGAACATATGCATAGGGGTTGGCACACGTTTTCGTCTTGACTCTCCGGTAGAAACTTTGGGGCACTCTTTGAGGTTCTATGTGTTGGTTGAATAGATGAATCTGAGATTGTGTGATGCATATCGTATAATCATACCCACGGATACTTGAGGTGACATTGGAGTATCTAGGTGACATTAGGGTTTTGGTTGATGTGTGTCTTAAGGTGTTCTTTTACTACGAACTCTAGGGCTGTTTGTAACACTTATAGGAATAGCCCAATGGATTGATCGGAAAGAATAACTTTGAGGTGGTTTTGTACCCTACCATAATCTCTTCGTTTGTTCTCCGCTATTAGTGACTTTGGAGTGACTCTTTGTTGCATGTTGAGGGATTGTTATGTGATCCAATTATGTTATTATTGTTGAGAGAACTTGCACTAGTGAAAGTATCAACCCTAGGCCTTGTTTCCTATCATTGCAATACCATTTGTGCTCACTTTTATCATTAGTTACCTTGCTGTTTTAATATTTTCAGATTACAAAAACCTATATCTACCATCCATATTGCACTTGTATCACCATCTATTCGCCGAACTAGTGCACCTATACAATTTACCATTGTATTGGGTGTGTTGGGGACACAAGAGACTCTTTGTTATTTGGTTGCAGGGTTGTTTGAGAGAGACCATCTTCATCCTACGCCTCCCACGGATTGATAAACCTTAGGTCATCCTCTTGAGGGAAATTTGCTACTGTCCTACAAACCTCTGCATTTGGAGGATGTCGGGGATATACCCCGCGGCATAAACCGGCCGGAAGTATAACCCGGCCGGACTTGGCGGTTTACTTGAGACCCGGCTGAGAATTGACGATCCATGGGCGACCCGTTTGGACCTGGCGGTTTACGATTCATTGGTAATCTAGCATGCGGGTTAGAGGAGCGATAAGACCCGGTGGCCCAATGGGCGGTTCATGAAGGCCGATTCATACTATGGTGGGCCGGTTTACAAGGAAAGGCGTGAGGAATATTTGTCTTACAAGGAGTTAAGACCTAGACTTGTATCCGGTTTGTATTAGAGATAGACTAGTCCTAATCCTAATAGGACTCCACATGTAACCCGCCCCTTCAACATATGTAAGGAGGGGCAGGGCTCCCCAAAGAGGGACGGGCAAGAAGAAACAATCTCTAGGGCTAGACACAAAGAGCCGGTTTACCGGCGACTCTCTCATGATGATAATGAGACCTAGCCTCAAAGAGCATGTAGGGTTGTCACCGGATGATGTTTCCCGGGGCCCGAAGCTGTCTAAATCCTTGTCTTATGTTGCGTCTCTCGATTCCGCTCAACCCCTCTCAAGCTACTACATAGATGCGTTGGCCTAGCGACTAAGTCCTGACACTAAGGACATTTGCCGTGACAATTCCACGACAGTTGGCGCCCACCGTGGGGCCTGCGCACGGTGGTGTTGAGTTCTTGAAGGGATTTGTCTAAGGGTTCGAGAAGTTCGTGAATTTCTAGATGAAGAACCGATTTGGAAGATGTGTAATTTGTGAGATTGGCATTCAAGGAAAAATTACGGATGTGTGCATCGCCGTCGCGTCCTCTCAATCCGCCGAGTCCGAGGCAAGATCTTCTGCACGAGTCCGAGGCCGACTGGAGTTCAAGATCCATCCGACTACAGGTTCTGCGGAGTTGCCGCAGCCGCGGTCATCCGTACCGTTCCGCCGTGTTGCAGCAGTTGTTCGGTATGTAGCATCCATAGTAGTAGGTGGTCACGAGGTGGTCAAGTCCCGAGGCAAAGCATCAAATCTGTCGCTGCTTCTTTGTGCATGAAGACCAAAATCCAATCATCAACTACTACTCCATCATCTATTATGACGTGTGAAGGCACTAGTCAACTGATGCCTCTGCCAAAGCCGATCACAACTTGCAAAACGTGGTTATACAGAGGAAACCGATCTAAGCTGGCCTGAATCAGCCGCGTTAAAAAAAATATGGTCAAACCAAGCACGATCCGGAGGAGGTCTCGATCGCATGGAGTCGGCCTCGTTTCCACGCGCTGCATCAAGTCATCGTCCGCGCCGTCAAACCCGCCGGTGTGCGCTAGCGGTTGGACTCCAGCACTGGCCTGCCCGTGGCCCCCGGCTCGTCTCTGCTTCTGCTGCTCAAGCCGTTGCGCTGCCGAGTCGCCGTCACCGTCATGTATTCGCTGGCTCCAGGTCATGGCCTTGCTCCCGCCTCTGAGTTGCCATCGCCGTCTGAACAAGTCCGCCTCTGTTGTGGCTGGATTGTGAGCCGTTGCAACCCTTGCAGCCTCCAAGTCGCCCTCGCCGGTGTACCGAGTCACTGCTACGGTCGGCCCGCTTCAAGTCTTGTGAGCCACCCGGCCTTGAGGCGCCTCTGTTCCCACCCCATGGGTTTCGCTGCTGTTGCTGGATTACCCATGATTCAACGACCTTGGCCTCGACACCAAGTCCGCTTCGACCTTCAAGTCGCCAAGCCCCTCACTGGCTCTGGCTCTTGTACGCCGTCGTATGTTACCTGGCAGACGATCGAATCCGAAAAGAAAACAATTTTGGGCCCGCGTCAGTACATGTGGCCTTGGTGCACGAGGTCAGCAGTCACCGGCGAATCGGCCAGAAGCCAGCTGTAGCACCAGGATCGCGTGTGCGTATATTGCTACTACTACACCTACTTCAACCAAGGCCCACATCTCATCTCCCGAGGAAAAAGAAAAGAAACAACCATGAGAAAGCAGTCAGAGTATTCAAAGTCGCTGCCTTCGGACATAATCGGGTGCACTCGTCTCCGTTAAATTGCTCTGGGTATTAAATTAGTATTATACAAAACATATGTTGTCTGCTCGTGCTATTTTATGATTGCATATCTATTTAACTCAAGAGTTGATCCCTGGACCTCCCTCAAGGACGGATGGCAGGGACGTTAGCCACTGAGCTACAACTAGTGTTGGCATTGTCCAATGGACACGACTGGAGCCTGTCGGCAAAGAAAAAAGGAAAAAAGAAAAAGAAAAGGTGCAGCTAGTGTTACATCAGAAGCATCAATGCAAATATTCCAGTATGGACAAGCCGGCCGGAAAGGGCTTAAATCACCATTGAAATTACTGGAGGATATATATAGACGTTATATACGGATCATCTATCGTCCAGGCGAATCAGGTGAAATCTGTCCAAACAATTTTTATTAATACATTTTTTATTCTTTAAAAGAACAAATTACTCCGGCTTACAACGCGGAGGACAACTTGCTCGTCCGCACCGGCTCACAAACACCGTGGCCGGTTTATCTGTCTGCTCCCGTGACCGATTCACCCGTGAGGGATTTCAGTTTCACCTAGTGATCATCAACTTCATGGCGGATTATTTTCAGCCTAAACACATCAGGTGATATCCATCTAAAATATATTTTTAGCACATATTATTTTTGTCAAAGAACAGTTTATCTTTGCCTTGGTCTGCAATATTGTTTATGCAGGAGCAATTGTTCATCGCAAAACCTATGGCCGTGTCATGGATGTATAGCTCGCACTACCATTATAATGTGCTAGCATCTGACCACATCATCAAGCTCGGTCAATATATCTGCAAGCCGCCATTCTGCAGCCCAGTTTACATCAACATGATGTGGTTAACTCGCCCGTCCGCACCGGCTTACAATGCCGCGGCCGACTCATCCGTTCGAGCCGCCTCTGATGTTGCGGTCGTCTTTGTCGTCCGTCTCTCGCGGCCTGGTCTACATCAACATACCGGGCCACACATGTCTGCATGAGCTGTTTATTGAGTATGAGCAAGTCACAGCTTGGGTAGCCCGGTTTTCTTTCAATAAAATGAAGGCAAATTATCATCAACCACCATCTGCACTGGGTGGTTCAATAGGCGGGCGCACAAGTCGTCGCCACTACAGTTTGGTTAACTTCAAATCGCCAGTTGGAAGGAACCATTAGTCGAGTTACTGACACGGCTCATACGGGATCATTTATAACCCGCCGCAGTCACCTCAACCTTCTGTGGATTCACATCGTGCTATCAACACCAATGATATACAAGTTATGCCGGTTTACATCATGGTCAAATATGGAGAGTTTCAAGCCAACTCCTCGAGTCACCTTTGAGACTCGGGGGCTACGATAATATGACTCAACAAATGTTGCCAGTTTTCAGTGAAGTCAAGAACCCCAGGATGTTGGAGGGAAAGATAACCCGGTCCCGGGGGCTACTACCATATGGCTGAAAATTTAAAGGCCGTCAGAAAATTTCCGGTTCAAAATGAAGAATGCCGGTTTGCAATCCGGTTCAAGGGAAATCTGTTCTCCCACAAAGCTCTGAAGCTTTCAAATCCGGTTTAAGAATTTCCGGTTCAAAAAGGAATTAACTTCTCGCAAGATCGAGTTTAAGGGCTGTCAGAAAATTTCCGGTTCAAAATGAAGAATGCCGTTTTGCAATCCGGTTCAAGGGAAATCTATTCTCCCACAAAGCTTTGAAGCTCTCAGTATCCGGTTCAAAATCCCGGTTCAAGAAGAATTTATCTCTTGCAAAAAGTTAAAAGTTGCCGAAGAGGACCCGCTGCCATGGTGCACGGTTTAAACATGGGTATCACGCCTTATTGGCTTATTATATTATTGATCACTTGGGGGCTTGGTCGTATCCAAACCATAGCTACACCTCTTGATCGGTGCAATGCCACAGCATCACTTGGGGGCTTGGTCGTATCCGAACCATAGCTACACCTCTTGATCGGCGCAATGCCACAGCATCCCTTGGGGGCTTGGTCATATCCTAACCATAGCTACGCCTCTTGATCGGCGTAATGCCATAGCATCACTTGGGGGCTTGGTCGAACCCGAGCCATAGCAACGCCTCTTGATCGGCGTAATGCCACAGCATCACTTGGGGGCTTGGTCGAACCCGAACCATAGCAACACCTCTTGATCGGCGTAATGCCACAGCACTTGGGGGCTTGGTCGAACCCGAACCATAGCAACACCTCTTGATCAAATTTGGGGCCTGGCAGCCCGTGAAAAGCCTCGACTACAACGGTTTTATTTGCCTTTTGCTAAGTTTCTCTTTCTTTTGATAAGATTTGTGATGTTTTCAAACCGGTGTTTATCAACCCGGTTAGGTTGTCAACTACAAGTTGTCAGTATGATCAGTCATAATCCGGAAATTATCAACCCGGTCTGGTTTTGACTACAAGTCGCCAGTATTATATATGGTTAATCTGGTGTTTATCACAACCCGGTACGGTTTTATCATAAACCGGCACAATATGGAAGGAGTTATCAGTACTCAAAATTTGGGTTATCACCCTTACTACAAAAAGTTGGTAAACCAACGATGTGATTCAATGTCACAGGTATGATATATTTCATATTTGATTATTTTTAAGTGCAGCCTTGGTTATAAACCCGGGTTATATGTTGGGCATTATGACCCGTCCGGCGGTAAACCGCCAGGACACTTTAAACTTTTTGTATGCAGAAACAGGTTGAATAAAGCATGATTATAAATCACCGGCATTTATTAACCCGGCCTGGCTTTCGACTATAAGTCACCAGTATGATGATAAATTATCCGGTGTTTATTAAACCGGCCTGGCTTTAAGACGATAAGTCGCCAGTATATGATGAGAAAATTATCCGGTGTTTGTTAACCCGGCCTGGCTTTGGAATATAAATTGCCAGTATATATTTGGATTGCGCCATTGGAATCATGCGCTTATAAATCATTGGGTTATATTATTCAAATAGCCAAACTTGGCTGAATTTTCATTATGATATTGAATGAATAAGGTTTTCATACCGGATTATATTATCTTGAATAGCCAACATGGCTGGAATTTTATTATGGTTATTAGTAACCGGTATTATTGAGGTTTTCAAAGTCGTTTTAGCGCAATGGCTATTATTTTATCAAAGGATATGATTTATTCTACAATGGAAGGAATGGTCCCGAGTCGCTGCAGGCTTACGACCCGGCACTTGGGGGCTACATTATTCAAATTGAGATTACATGCAAGTCTCATGTCGCTGCAAGCATGCACCATGACACTTGGGGGCTAATGCAAAGTCATTTTTTATTGGCCTTATTGAAGACCCGACTCATCACATCATAATGAGCCGGCCCTTGGGGGCTACCAATTGCTCCTATCAAACATTCAAGGTATACAAGCCTTAATCCATTATATTAAAGGGTTCATTGCTTTGTTGGTAAAGCACAAAACTCTTAACCTTGTGAACATGGGTTCAAGCCCTACGATGGAAGCTACATTATAAGATGTTATTTTCATTGAAGTATGTATCAAGTCCCGGTTCAGTATTATCTTACTAAGCCGGCCCTTGGGGGCTACACATCACTGCTAAAATCTACATGATTATATTTACAAAATCCATGCTCATTATTACATAATGACCCGGCCCTTGGGGGCTACACTGATTGAAGTTTTTATAAGCAATTACAAGTCCCAGGTTGCTGCAAGCATGACAACCCGGCACTTGGGGGCTACATATATGGAGTATTCAGTTTATATGATTGAGATGAACAAACCAGATTTCTTCAAGGTTGAAACACTTATTGGAGCAAGTCTTAAGTTATCACTATGTTCTCCTCTTAAGACTTGGGGGCTACAGGTATGATGCATATAAAGGAGGAACGTCTTCAGTTTATCAGTTTTGAGCAAATCAGGAAGATCAATTACATGACCCGGTGTCGACAACAATTATGACCCGGTGCCATCAATATTTATAAACCGGCAATTTTGGTAATATTAAACCGGCAAGTTTTACATCTTCAAACCGGCTGAATATCAGATAAGTAGTTCAAGACCCATATTTCTTAAAACCGGCACTTTGGAAGCCGACTCAAGTGGATTATTCTTCACAATATTTCTCTGTGAGAAACCAATGTCAGCAAATTGAGTATGAAGCTGAGTATGAAGCTGGCTTGTTAACCCGGATTTTCTAGATGAAGGAAATGACAATTGGACTTAAGGATAATCAGGTCCCGGTTCAGGAAAATATTCAACCCGGAGCACAACCTATCAAGTTTGTTCTTGAGTTATTTTGCAGGATCAGTTTAACATGGATAAATCCAAATTAAACTGGGGGCTAATGTCGGGGATATACCCCGCGGCGTAAACCGGCCGGAAGTATAACCCGGCCGGACTTGGCGGTTTACTTGAGACCCGTCTGAGAATTGACGATCCACTGGCGACCCGTTTGGACCTGGCGGTTTACGATTCATTGGTAATCCGACAGGCGGGTTAGAGGAGCGACAAGACCCGGTGGCCCAACGGGCGGTTCATGAAGGCCGATTCATACTATGGTGGGCCGGTTTACAAGGAAAGGCGTGAGGAATATTTGTCTTACAAGGAGTTAAGACCTGGACTTGTATCCGGTTTGTATTAGAGATAGACTAGTCCTAATCCTAATAGGACTCCACATGTAACCTGCCCCTTCAACATATATAAGGAGGGGCAGGGCTCCCCAAAGAGGTACGGGCAAGAAGAAACAATCTCTAGGGCTAGACACAAAGAGCCGGTTTACCGGCGACTCTCTCGTGATGATAATGAGACCTAGCCTCAAACAGCATGTAGGGTTGTCACCGGATGATGTTTCCCGGGGCCCGAAGTTGTCTAAATCCTTGTCTTATGTTGCGTCTCTCGATTCCGCTCAACCCCTCTCAAGCTACTACATAGATGCGTCGGCCTCGCGACTAAGTCCTGACACTAAGGACATCTACCATGACAATTCCACGACAGAGGCCCAACAATGTCTACAAGAAGAAGGTTGCGTAGTAGACATCAAGCAGTTTCTGGCGCCGTTGCCGGGGAGGCTAGGTAAGCGGCACTCACACCCCGTCAACTAAGCTCCTTTCTGGCGTCGTTGCCGGGGAGGTGAGTGCTTGAAGGTATATCTGTATATCTTGCAATCGAATCTTTTAGTTTCTTGTTTTATCACTAGTTTAGTCTATAAAAGAAAACTACAAAAAATGGAATTAAGGTTGCATCATATGCTTCATCTTTTTAATGTCTTTCGTGAAAATGATGGGAAGGAAAATTGTGCTCAAGTACTAGAAGAAGAATTACATAGAATGTTTGGCACTAAATATTTGAATGATGAGCATGATTGCAATGTTGTTAGTATGAATTCTTTGAATACCCATGATGCTAATGATATGCAAAGCCACAAGCTTGGGGATGCTAGGTTTGATGAAGATGATATGTTTAGTCCCCCAAGCTTTGATGAGCAAATTTATTATCATGAAAGCATGCCTCCTATTTATGATGATTATTGTGATGACACGTATGCTATAAAGAATAAATATAACCATGAAACTTGTCATCATGATTTTAATTTTCAATTGGATTATGCTTCACATGATAGTTATTTTGTTGAGTTTGCTCCCACTACTACTGATGAGAATAAATTTGCTTATGTGGAGAGTAGTAAAATTTCTATGCAAGTAGATCATGAAAAGAATGCTTTATGTGTTGGTTATATGGTTGAATTCATTCATGATTCTACTGAAAATTATTATGAGGGAGGAATATATGCTTGTAAGAATTGCAATGATATCAAGTTTCCTCTCTATGTGCTTAAAGTTTTGAAGTTATGCTTGTTTTGCCTTCCTATGCTAGTTGATTATTGTTCCCATAAGTTGTTTGCTCACAAAATCCCTATGCATAGGAAGTGGGTTAGACTTAAATGTGCTAGTCATATTCTTCATGATGCTCTCTTTATGTTTCAATTCTTATCTTTTATGTGAGCATCATTGAAATTATCATGCCTAGCTAGGGGCGTTAAACAATAGCGCTTGTTGGGAGGCAACCCAATTTTATTTTTTGTTCCTTGATTTTTGTTCCTGTTTAGTAATAAATAAATCATCTAGCCTCTGGTTAGATGTGGTTTTATGTTTTAATTAGTTTTTGTGCCAAGTAAGACTTATAGGATCTTCTTGGATGATAGTTATTTGATCTTGCTGAAGATTCCAGAAACTTTCTGTTCATGAAAACAATTGTTAAAAATCACCAGAACGTGATAAAATACTGATTCCAATTGCAGTAGACCAATAAACAAATTTTATAGGTCTTCCTATTTTGGTAGAATTTTGGGAGTCCCAGAAGTTTGCGTTAGTTACATATTACTACAGACTGATCTGTTTTTGACAGATTCTGTTTTTAGTGTGTTGTTTGCTTATTTTGATGAATCTATGGCTAGTAAAAGAGTTTATAAACCATAGGGAAGTTGGAATACAGTAATTTTAACACCAATATAAATAAATAATGAGTTCATTACAGTAACATGAAGTGGTGTTTTGTTTTCTTTTGCTAACGGAGCTCACGAGTTTTCTGTTAAGTTTTGTGTTGTGAAGTTTTCAAGTTTTGAGTAAAGATTCGATGGACTATGGAATAAGGAGTGGCAAGAGCCTAATATTGGGGATGCCCAAGCCACCCCAAGGTAATATTCAAGGACAACCAAGAGCCTAAGCTTGGGGATGCCCCGGAAGGCATCCCCTCTTTCGTCTTCGTTCATCGGTAACTTTACTTGGAGCTATATTTTTATTCACCACATGATATGTGTTTTGCTTGGAGCGTCATGTCATTTTATTTTGTTTTGCTTGCTGTTTGAATAAAATACCAAGATCTGAAATTATTAAATGGGAGAGTCTTCACATAGTTGCATAATTATTCGACTACTCATTGATCTTCACTTATATCTTTCGGAGTAGTTTGTTGTTTGCTCTAGTGCTTCACTTATATCTTTTAGAGCACGGCGGTGGATTTATTTTGAAGAATATATGAACTCTCATGCTTCACTTATATTATTTTGAGAGTCTTAAACAGCATGGTAATTTGCTTAAATTGGGAAATTAATCCTAATATGTTAGGTATTCAAGACTAGTAAAAAAAACTTTCATATAAAGTGCATTGAATACTAAGAGAAGTTCGATACTTGATGATTGTTTTGAGATATGGATATAGTGATATTAAAGTTGTGCTAGTTGAGTAGTTGTGAATTTGAGAAATACTTGTGTTGAAGTTTGCAAGTCCCGTAGCATGCACGTATGGTAAACGTTGTGTGACAAATTTGAAACATGAGGTGTTCTTTGATTGTCATCCTTGTGAGTGGCGGTCGGGGACGAGCGATGGTCTTTTCCTACCAATCTATCCCCCTAGGAGCATGCGCGTAATGCTTGGTTTTTGATGACTTGTAGATTTTTGCAATAAGTATGTGAGTTCTTTATGACTAATGTTGAGTCCATGGATTATACGCACTCTCACCCTTCCATCAATGCTAGCCTCTTCGGTACCGTACATTGCCCTTTCTCACCTTGAGAGTTGGTGCAAACTTCGCTGGTGCATCCATACCCCGTGATACGATACGCTCTATCACACATAAACCTCCTTATATCTTCCTCAAAACAGCCACCATACGTACCTATTATGGCATTTCCATAGCCATTCCGAGATATATTGCCATGCAACTTTCCACCGTTCCATTTATCATGACACGTTCATCATTGTCATATTGCTTTGCATGATCATGTAGTTGACATAGTATTTGTGGCAAAGCCACCATTCATAATTCTTTCATACATGTCACTCTTGACTCATTGCATATCCCGGTACACCGCCGGAGGCATTCATATAGAGTCATACTTTGTTCTAGTATAGAGTTGTAATCATTGAGTTGTAAATAAATAGAAGTGTGATGATCATCATTTTCTAGAGCATTGTCCCAAGTGAGGAAAAAAAGAAAAAAAGAAAAAAAAGAGAAAGGCCAAAAAAAGAGAAGAAGGCCCAAAAAAAGAGAGAGAAAAAGAGAGAAGGGACAATGTTACTATCCTTTTTACCACACTTGTGCTTCAAAGTAGCGCCATAATCTTCATGATAGAGAGTCTCTTGTTTTGTCACTTTCATATACTAGTGGGAACTTTTCATTATAGAACTTGGCTTGTATATTCCAACAATGGGCTTCCTCAAATGCCCTAGGTCTTCGTGAGCAAGCAAGTTGGATGCACACCCACTTAGTTTCTTTTGTTGAGCTTTCATACATTTATAGCTCTAGTGCATCCGTTGCATGGCAATCCCTACTCCTTGCATTAACATCAATCGATGGGCATCTCCATAGCTCATTGATTAGCCGCGTTGATGTGAGACTTTCTCCCTTTTTGTCTTCTCCACATAACCCCCATCATTATATTCTATTCCATCCATAGTGCTATATCCATGGCTCACGCTCATGTATTGTGTGAAGGTTGAAAAAGTTTGAGATTACTAAAGTATGAAACAATTGCTTGGCTTGTCATCGGGGTTGTGCATGATGAGAACATTCTTGTGTGACGAAAATGGAGCATGACCAAACTATATGATTTTGTAGGGGTGAACTTTCTTTGGCCATGTTATTTTGAGAAGACATAATTGCTTTGTTAGTATGCTTGAAGTATTACTATTTTTTATGTCAATATTAAACTTTTGTCTTGAATCTTATGGATCTGAATATTCTTGCCACAATAAAGAAGATTACATTGATAAATATGTTAGGTAGCATTCCACATCAAAAATTCTGTTTTTATCATTTACCTACTCGAGGACGAGCAGGAATTAAGCTTGGGGATGCTGATATGTCTCGAACGTATCTATAATTTTTTATTGTTCCATGCTATTATATTATCTGTTTTGTATGTTCATGGGCTTTATTAAACACTTTTATATTATTTTTGGGACTAACCTATTAACCCAGAGCCCAGTGCCAGTTTTTGTTTTTCCCTTGTTTCAGTGTTTCGCGAAAAAGGAATATCAAACGGAGTCCAAACGGAATGAAACCTTCAGGAGAGTTATTTTTGGAATGGAAGCAATCCAGGGGACTTGGAGTGCACGTCAGGGAATCAACGAGGAAGGCACGGGGCAGGGGGCGCGCCCACCCCCCGGGCGCGCCCTCCACCCTCGTGGGCCCCTCGTGGCTCCCCTGATGTATTTCTTCCTCCTATATATACCAATATACCCTAAAACCATCAGGGAACAGAAGAGATCGGGAGTTCCGCCGCCGCAAGCCTCTGTAGCCACCAAAAACCAATCGGGACCCTGTTCCGGCACCCTGCCGGAGGGGGGAACCCTCACCGGTGGCCATCTTCATCATCCCGGCGCTCTCCATGACGAGGAGGGAGTAGTTCACCCTCGGGGCTGAGGGTATGTACTAGTAGCTATGTGTTTGGTCTCCCTCTCTCTCGTGTTCTTGAGGTGGCACGATCTTGATGTATCGCGAGCTTTGCTATTATAGTTGGATCTTATGATGTTTCTCCCCCTCTACTCTCTTGTAATGGATTGAGTTTTCCCTTTGAAGTTATCTTACCGGATTGAGTCTTTAATGATTTGAGAACACTTGATGTATGTCTTGCGTGGGATAACCGTGGTGACAATGGGTTATTCTATTGATTAACTTGATGTATGTTTTGGTGATCAACTTGCGGGTTCCGCCCATGAACCTATGCATAGGGGTTGGCACACGTTTTCGTCTTGACTCTCCGGTAGAAACTTTGGGGCACTCTTTGAGGTTCTATGTGTTGGTTGAATAGATGAATCTGAGATTGTGTGATGCATATCGTATAATCATACCCACGGATACTTGAGGTGACATTGGAGTATATAGGTGACATTAGGGTTTTGGTTGATGTGTGTCTTAAGGTGTTATTTTACTATGAACTCTAGGGTTGTTTGTGACACTTATAGGAATAGCCCAATGGATTGATCGGAAAGAATAACTTTGAGGTGGTTTCGTACCCTACCATAATCTCTTCGTTTGTTCTCCGCTATTAGTGACTTTGGAGTGACTCTTTGTTGCATGTTGAGGGATTGTTATATGATCCAATTATGTTATTATTGTTGAGAGAACTTGCACTAGTGAAAGTATGAACCCTAGGCCTTGTTTCCTATCATTGCAATACCGTTTGTGCTCACTTTTATCATTAGTTACCTTGCTGTTTTTATATTTTCAGATTACAAAAACCTATATCTACCATCCATATTGCACTTGTATCACCATCTCTTCGCCGAGCTAGTGCACCTATACAATTTACCATTGTATTGGGTGTGTTGGGGACACAAGAGACTCTTTGTTATTTGGCTGCAGGGTTGTTTGAGAGAGACCATCTTCATGCTACGCCTCCCACGGATTGATAAACCTTAGGTCATCCACTTGAGGGAAATTTGCTACTGTCCTACAAACCTCTGCACTTGGAGGCCCAACAACGTCTACAAGAAGAAGGTTGCATAGTAGACATCAATGGCAGGCTTGGGGGCTGTTCCGATGGCGATAGTATTCTGGACCCCTATGAGCCGCAGAACCTGGTTGCGATTTTCATGGGCGGTACACAGCCGGGGCAGAATTCTATGACTGCAGCAGCAATGATTTCTGGGTCAGCAATGGCAACGGCGGCCAAGGCAGGAGGCCCTGTGCGCCCGCTGGCTCAGGTCTTGTCTGACTTATTGGACACTTTGACAACATTGTTAACAACAGAGGTTAACCCGGGGCAAATCAAACTCAGCATAATGCGGAAGTTGCAAAGCTGCGAGATGAGATAGCTGAGGCCAAGGAAGATCTGGCGGCTGAGAACGCTAGGATGACCGCGGAGCGGGCCGCTCTGGATGTTCAGGCACAACGAATCTAGGCAGAGTCCTTCCGGCTCACGTTGGATCAGAACGCTTCAAACAAAGTCATGAGGAGGAGGCACCGGAGTCGTCTGCCTCCGGTTTATGAGGCGAGGAACCTCTTCAACACGCCTGGCGCAGGACCAGCGACCCGCCAGTGGTAAACCGGACAGTTGAAGCACCTGGGGGTGGAGCGCCGGTTCAGTCATGAGTGATGGGCTCTCCACGTGTGAATAATACCCCGCCTCAACATGTTTTAACTCCACCGGGTCATTATTCTAACCCTTTGGATAATACGATCGCTGTGGCGATGCGATTGGCGGCTCTCCTAGTTGAAGGCGAGTCTCCAGCTGCGATTGAAACGCGGAGGGCTAGAGAGCTTCTTCAGACAGCATTGGTACAACGGGAGGCTTATTCTTACAGTCGTGAGAGGATTCACTCAACCCCTCGCCCAAGCCGGAGTTATAGCAGACACATTGACTCACCAGCCGTTTCAAGCAGTGACAGGCGCCGTAACCAGCCTCGTGGACATGACCCGGTGCATGATGGTGCTCAGGTTTTGGTGGATCAGGGCAGAGCACGTCGTGAGGCTAAGCTGGCGGCTCAGCAAGCGACTCATCAGCATTCTCCGGTTTACCCGACCGCTTCGGTGGAGGCAGGCGTGATCTCTAGAACCTTGGGTGTGTTGTGTTTAGTGCCGGCTTTGCGTAATGAACGTTTACCCAAGGATTTCAAGGGTCCTCATAAGGTGCCTAATTACACAGCTGACTTACCCCCTAAAGTGTGGGTTGAGAGTTATGAGATGGCCATGGGACTGCTGGATGTTAGCGACGCGGCGTGTGCTAAATATTTCACTATGAGGTTAGATGGGATGGCCGTACTTGGTTAAAAGGTCTGCCTGCCAACTCCATTGGATCATGGGCCGAGTTAAAAGCCCGGTTCATCCAGAATTTTAAAGATACATGCAAGCAGCCTATGTCAATTGTGGATTTGGACACATGTGTCCAAGAAGAGGGCGAGTCAACAACCCATTGGGTGCGCCGGGTCTCAGCTATCTTGCACTCATCGGATCGCATCAATGTCGGCTCGGCAGTCTTAATGTTAGAGAAGAATTGTCGTTTTATGCCCCTTAAACAGAAGCTAGGGCAGCTCAAGCGCCACTGCAGCGACATGGGGGAGCTGATGGCGGCTCTGGTTAAGTATGCCGACTCAGATAGTACCAAGGACCCCCGAGTCTAATGATGAAAAGCCGAGAAAGGGAAAGAAGACTGGCAACATCAGAGGGCAGCATCATAACCCGGCAAGTCAGGGGGGCAATGGTAAGCGCAAGGCTGATAATAATTCAGATTTTGTGGCTAATACCAACACACAGAACAATGGTCAACGTCGTAAAGGAAGGCCACCTCCTCGGACTGGAGGATCAAATTTCAATCTTGAGCAGATGCTGAATCAACCCTACCCAAAGCATGGTACACGGGAGAGGCCATCCATTCACCTTTGGAAGGATTGCTTCATTATGAGAGAATATAAAAATTCCGATCTTTTCCAAAACAATCATGGGCCGGGCGGCGGCTCAGGTTCCGGCTCTCATGGTCCGGGTTACTGTGGGGGCGGTTCTAATTCCGGTTTCCAGGGCCAAGGTAATCAAGGCAATCAAGGTGGTTTTCATCAACAGCCTAGTCAGGGGAATCAGCAGCAGCAATCAGGTTACCAAAGTAATCCGAAGCAGCTGAATAGTGGGCAGTACCACGTCTTCACCACGAGTTTATGCAAGCGGGATCAGAAGCTCCATAAAAGGGCTGTGAACGCCGTTGAGCCGGCGATTCCCCGTTACTTGAGATGGTCTGAGCATCCCATTATGTGGAGTCGTGAGGATCACCCGCCCCGGGTTGATAATCCGGGTCACTTGGCGCTGGTGGTGGCACCTCAGGTTGGAGGATACAAATACACCAAGGTGCTCATGGATGGAGGCAGCAGCATCAATATCCTTTACTATGAAACTTTCTGTCGCATGGGATTGACTGACAAAAATCTTAAGCCGTCAAACACTGTTTTTCACGGTGTGGTGCCTGGTAAGTTGGCATACCCGGTTGGTAAAATATCTCTGGAGGTTGCTTTTGGGGATGAGTATGATTCCAGATCTGAGACGTTGACCTTTGAAGTGGTTAAAATCAAGAGCCCTTATCATGCTCTGTTTGGGCGGCCGGCTTATGCTAAGTTCATGGCAAGGCCTTCTTATGTTTATTTGCAGCTGAAGATGCTGAGTCACAAGGGCACTATAATAGTGCATGGGAGTCGCAAGATAGCCTTGGAGTGTGAAGAAGGCGATGCTGCTTATGCTGAGTCTGTTTGTGCGACAGAGGAGTTGAAGTTTTACAAGGATAATGTTAACCCGGCGGATATGACATCTTTGAAGAAGCCAACCACAGAGCATGACCCTTTGTTGAAATTTAAGTCGGCAGATGACACCAAGCTAGTTGACTTTGTTCCTGGCGACTCATCCAAGCAGTTCAGTATCAGTGTTAATTTGGATCCGAAATAGGAAAACGCGCTCATCGGGTTCATCCGTGAGAACCGGGACATCTTCGCATGGAAGCCTTCAGACATGCTAGGTGTACCGAGGGAACTCGTTGAGCACACTCTCAATATTGATCCAAAGTTTAAGCCGGTCAAACAATTCCTTCATCGTTTCAATGAGGAGAGGCGCAAGGCTATCGGTGAGGAGGTAGCCCGGCTCTTGGCGGCCAGGTTCATTGTTGAAGTTTTTCACCCTGAGTGGTTGATTAACCCGGTGCTGGTGCTTAAGAAAAACGGCACTTGGCGTATGTGTGTGGATCATACGGACTTAAACAAGGCTTGTCCGGCTGATCCCTTTGCTCTCCCCCGTATTGATCAAATTATTGATGCTACGGCAGGTTGTGATCGTCTGAGTTTTTTGGATGCTTATTCTGGTTATCATCAGATCAAGATGGCAGTTAAGGACCAGGAGAAGACAACCTTTATCACTCCCTTTGGAGCCTTCTGTTATGCGTCTATGCCTTTTGGGCTCAAGAGTGCCCAGGCGACTTACCAGTGGTGTGTGCAGAATTGTCTTCATGATCAAATTGGGCGCAATGTTCATGCCTATGTGGCCCTTGATAGATGATTTAAAGGAAACCTTTGACAATCTCCGAATTTATAAGATGATGCTTAACCCGGCAAAGTGCATTTTTGGTGTGCCAGCGGGCAAGCTCTTGGGGTTTCTGGTTTCAGAACAGGGTATTGAAGCTAACCCAGAGAAGATAAAGGCTATCACCTCTCTGGCTAAGCCAGTGTGTATCAATGATGTTCAGCATTTGGCGGGTCGTATTGCGGCCTTAAGCTGGTTCATAAGCCAGTTGGGTGAGAAGGCTATCCCTCTGTACCACATGATGAAGAAGACAAATCACTTTGTCTGGAGTGATGCTGCTGATCAGGCATTTGAGGCCTTGAAGAAACAATTGGCTGAGCCACCGGTTCTTGCTGCTCCCATTGATAAGGAGCCTTTGTTGTTATATGTGGCTGCCAATAGCAGAGCTGTCAATGTAGCCATTGTGGTGGAGAGGAAGGAATCAGGGAAGGAGCATCCGGTTCAACGGCCGGTTTACTACATCAGTGAGGTGCTTATTGAGTCCAAGTAGAGGTATCCACATTGGCAGAAGCTGGTATATGGGGTTTTCATGGCTAGTCGAAAGCTCAAGCAATATTTTTGGGGTCATCCCATCACTGTGGTTAGTTCTGCTCCTTTAGGGGATATTATTCAAAACAGAGAAGCCACAGGTTGGGTAGCCAAGTGGGCCATTGAGCTTGGACCTCATGGTTTGAAATATATGCCTCGAACAGCCATTAAGTCTCAAACGCTTGTGGATTTCATAAATGATTGGACAGAGCTACAGATGCCTAAGGAGAAGCCGGATAACACTTACTGGACCATTCACTTTGATGGATCTAGGCAGTTGGAGGGCTCGGGGATGGAGTTGTCTTGACTTCCCCACGAGGTGATAAATTTTCTTATGTTCTCCAGTTGATGTTCCCCTGTACTAACAATGCAGTTGAGTATGAGGCCTTGCTCCACGGTCTTCAGATGGCTGAGGAGATGAACTTAAGCCGGGTGAGGTGTTTCGGCGACTCAGGTCTGGTAGCTCAGCAAGTTTCTAGCACTTGGGACTCTAAGGATCCACTCATGGCGGCTTATCGTCGAGAGGTTGATGCTATCGCAGGTCACATCTAGGGTTATCAAGTTGAACATGTTGATCGCAGGAAAAATGAGGCAGCTGATGCTTTAAGCCGGTTAGGGTCTCAGCGTAAGCCGGTGCCATCTAACACTTTCCTGGATATTCTACATAACCCTTCTGTCAAATTGCCTACAGAAGAGGATCTTGCTATTCCGGACCCAGAGGCACAATTGGTAGCGGCTCTTCATGCTATTCCCGATTGGACGGTTCCATATTTGGCTTATATGACCCGGGGCGAGTTACCTGAGGATGAAACTTTGGCTAGGAAGATAACCCGGCGGTCTAAGCCAATGACTATTGTCAATAGAGAGTTGCATCATCGCAGTGTCACAGGGGCGTTTCAACGTTGTGTTTCTCCTGAAGAAGGATGTGAGATTCTACGAGAGATTCATGAAGGAGATTGTGGTCATCATGCCGGTTCTAAGTCTCTCGTAGCCAAGGCAGAAGTTTTCACGACGAGCTCATGTGCCGGCTCAAGAATTGAGGATGATTCCGATTGCTTGGCTGTTTGTAGTCTGGGGGCTTGATATGGTTGGGCCTTTCAAGAGGTCCAAAGATAAAAAGACTCACCTTTTGGTGGCAGTTGACAAGTTTACAAAATGGGTTGAAGCAGAGCCGGTTAGCAAGTGTGACGCGGCGACGGCGGTTCAGTTTATCAAAAAGGTGATTTTCTGTTTTGTCTTTCCCCATAGTATTATAACTGATAATGGCACTAATTTATCCAAGCGTGCTATGAAAGAATTTTGTCAATGTGAGCATATCCGGCTTGATGTATCATCAGTGGCTCACCCCCGGTCTAATGGTCAAGCTGAGAGAGCCAATCAAGAGATCCTGAGAGGCATCAAGCCCCGGCTTATGGTCCCTTTGCAGAGGATGCCGGGTTGTTGGGTGGAGGAGTTACCCTCAGTGTTATGGAGTATCAATACTACCCCCAATAGATCTACGGGTTACAAGCCTTTCTTCATGGTTTACGGAGCATAGGCGGTTCTCCCTAGTGACATCCGTCATGACTCGCCCCGTGTAGCAGCTTATGTTGAAGCTGATAATGAAAAAGCACGTCAGGAAGCCCTTGACCTGTTAGATGAGGAGCGTGACCTTGCGGCGGCTCGTTCAACGATTTACCAACAAGATCTGCGTCGTTATCATAGCCGTCGGGTTAAGACCAGAACCTTTCAAGAAGGTGACTTGGTGCTCCGGCTTATCCAGGATCAAACTGATATGCACAAGCTATCCCCACCTTGGGAAGGGCCCTTTGTGGTCAGCAAGAATCTGAACAATGGATCATACTACCTTGTCGATGTTTGAGACCACAAGGACTCATGCACGTCGGAGGAGGAGACCCGCCGGCTGTGGAATATTACTCATCTTCGGCCTTATTACACCCGAGCCACCGGCTCTTGTGATGTACATATTTTGACAATGTATATATTATGATGAATATAATAAAGCCGGCATCCCTGATAAAGCAGGGCCTCTGTCGTTTCATTTTTGATAATAATGAGTCTTTATGGACACTTCATATGGTTACTTGGGGGCTTCCTCTCATTGAGCATAGCTATACTACCCTTTGATCCGGCTTACAGGCTAGGCTGTAAACATCACTTGGGGGCTTCCAGTTCAAACATAGGTGTGTTCACCAAAGAGAACATAGCATCACTACCCTCTTGACTGGTTTGGAACACCAGGTGTATTCACCAAAGTTTCCAGGTTATCTTGTTCAAACATAGGTGTATTCACCAAAGAGGACATAACCTTTTTTGTCGTGGAATGCCAGGTGTATTCACCAAAACTTTCCAGGTTATCTTGTTCAAATATAGGTGTATTCACCAAAGAGGACATAACCTTTTTCTGGCTTGGAAGCCAGGTGTATTCACCTAAAAACCCGGGATATCCTGCCTTTTTAAGTCTGCCACTCCGCCCAGGTAATCCTGGAATGGCCCGCTGTACTTTTGACAGTCAATCTTATACAAGACCCTGAACTTGTCAAAGTTAAAATGACGATTGGTCATGTTAGGCCCGACATATAAGGTTTAAAAGGTTTAACTCAGCGGTTGTGCGGCCCATGAAAGCACTTGAGATTTAGGCTTGGCCGGCTTATGAAAGCCTTGTTTTTCTGATTTATTATTTCAACATTTTTTGGGGTTCATCTTTATACCATATTGACATATGGTTTAAAACAATTCAGGCCATGTAGCCTCAATCTCTATGGCTCATATTTGAGTATATCTATGGTTTTCGATAACCTGGTATGGCTTTGGACTATAAGTCGCCAGTATATGATGATATTAAATACTTGGAAGCGTTGTGCTCTGAGTTTCGGGATATTACCCCTTGCTGCATACGGCATTGTAAGCCGGCAGTGTATGACAAACAGGGCATTATGTGCTCAATATTTTGGGTTGTCACCCTTACTGCACTGGTATGATAAGCCGACAGTGTGATCAAATATCACAGGTATGATATTTTTGTTATATATGGTTATAGTTAAACCAACCCTGGTTATGGACTTTTATAGTCACTAGCAGGTTTATGTTGGGCATTATGACCCGCCTGGCGGTAAATGATATCTACTATGCAACCTTCTTCTTGTAGACGTTGTTGGGCCTCCAAGTGCAGAGGTTTGTAGGACAGTAGCAAATTTCCCTCAAGTGGATGACCTAAGGTTTATCAATCCGTGGCAGACGTAGGTTGAAGATGGTCTCTCTCAAACAACCCTGCAACCAAATAACAAAGAGTCTCTTGTGTCCCCAACACACCCAATACAATGGTAAATTGTATAGGTGCACTAGTTCGGCGAAGAGATGGTGATACAAGTGCAATTGATGGTAGATATAGGTTTTTGTAATCTGAAAATATAAAAACAGCAAGGTAACTAATGATAGAAGTGAGTGAAAACGGTATTGCAATGCGTTGAAACAAGGCCTAGGGTTCATACTTTCACTAGTGCAAGTTCTCTCAACAAT
The DNA here is from genome assembly GCF_018294505.1 of Triticum aestivum. Taxonomy (NCBI): domain Eukaryota; kingdom Viridiplantae; phylum Streptophyta; class Magnoliopsida; order Poales; family Poaceae; genus Triticum; species Triticum aestivum. The sequence goes on along the minus strand of NC_057802.1, from coordinate 483,655,114 downwards.
AATAACATAATGGGATCATATAACTATCCCTCAACATGCAACAAAGAGTCACTCCAAAGTCACTAATAGCGGAGAACAAACGAAGAGATTATTGTAGGGTGCGAAACCACCTCAAAGTTATTCTTTATGATCGATCTATTCAAGAGTCCGTAGTAAAATAACACGAAGCTATTCTTTCCGTTCGATCTATCCTAGAGTTCGTACTAGAATAACACCTTAAGACACATATCAACCAAAACCCTAATGTCACCTAGATACTCCAATGTCACCTCAAGTATCCGCGGGTATGATTATACGATATGCATCACACAATCTCAGATTCATCTATTCAACCAACACAAAGAGCTTCAAAGAGTGCCCCAAAGTTTCTACCGGAGCCAAGACGAAAACGTGTGCCAACCCCTATGCATAAGTTCACAAGGTCACGGAACTCGCAAGTTGATCACCAAAACATACATCAAGTGGATCACGTGAATATCCCATTATCACCACAGATAAGCACATGCAAGACATACATCAAGTTTTCTCAAATCCTTAAAGACTCAATCTGATAAGATAACTTCGAAGGGAAAACACAATCCATTACAAGAGAGTAGAGGGGGAGAAACATCATAAGATCCAACTATAATAGCAAAGCTCACGATACATCAAGATCGTGCCGAATCAAGAACACGAGAGAGAGAGAGAGAGAGAGAGAGAGATCAAACACATAGCTACTGGTACATACCCTCAGCCCCGAGGGTGAACTACTCCCTCCTTGTCATGGAGAGCGCCGGGAAGATGAAGATGGCCACCGGTGAGGGATCCCCCCTCCGGTAGAGTGCCAGAACAGGGTCCCGATTGGTTTTTGGTGGCTACAGAGGCTTGCGGCGGTGGAACTCCCCTAGGTTATGTTCTGGAGGTTTCTGTATTTATAGGAATTTTTGGCGTAGGTCTTACGTCAGTGGGCTCTCCGAGTTGTCCATGAGATAGGGGGGCGTGCCCAGGGGGGTAGGGCGTGCCCCCACCCTCATGGACGGCCCAGGACTCTTCTGGCCCAACTCTTTTAGTCTGGGGGCTTCTTTTGGTCCATAAAAAATCGTCAAAAATTGGCACGTCAATTGGACTCCGTTTGGTATTCCTTTTCTGTAAAACTCAAAAACAAGGAAAAAACAGAAACTGGCACTGGTCTCTAGGTTAATAGGTTAGTCCCAAAAATCATATAAAATAGCATATAAATGCATATAAAACATCTAAGATGGATAATATAATAGCATGAATACTTCATAAATTATAGATACGTTGGAGACGTATCAGCATCCCCAAGCTTAATTCCTGCTCGTCCTCGAGTAGGTAAATGATAAAAGAAATAATTTATGAAGTGTGAATGCTAGCAGGTGCACAAGTTTGATGAATGATAATTTCAATCACCTTTTCTAGCATCATTATATGTCATAACAGTAGCTCATCTCATAAAACTTTTCATGATCAAGTAACAAGCTATTCACATGTTAAAGTATAGATCATAAACTTTCTTGAAACTAACAAACCATGCTCTTAGTCATCAAAAAATTGCAATTCATCTTTTTTCGGGAAGGGTCTACGTAAGAGCTTTAATTCAGCAAACTCCACATACTCAACTATCATTTAATCTTTCACAATTGCTAACACTCACGTGATATTTATGGGTTCAAAGTTTTAATCGGACACAGAGAAAGATAGGGGCTTATAGTTACGCCTCCCAACCTTTTACCTTAAGGGTAATGTCAACAATAATACTTTATGAAAACCTACATCCAAGTGGATATATATATCTGGATCGCTCCAACACAAAGTGCTTGCCAAAGAAAAAAAAGTGTAAAAGGAAAGGTGAAAATCACCATGACTCTTGTAATAGGGTAGAAGGTAAAAGTAAAAGATAGGCCCTTCGCAGAGGGAAGCAGAGGTTGTCATGCACTTTTATGGTTGGATGCACAAAATATTAATGCAAAAGAACGTCACTTTATATTGCCGCTTGTGATAAAGACCTTTATTATGCAGTCCGTCGCTTTTATTTATTCCCTATCACAAGTTCGTATAAAGCTTATTTTCTTCGCACTAATAGATCATACATATTTAAGGAGCAAATTTTTTTATTGCATGCACCGATGACAACTTACTTGAAGGATCTTACTCAATCCATAGGTAGGTATGGTGGACTCTCATGGCAAAACTGGGTTAAGGAATGTTTGGAAGCACAAGTAGTATCTCTACTTGGTGCAAAGAATTTGGCTAGCATGAGAGGGGAAGGCAAGCTCAACATGTTGGATGATCCAAGACAATATAACATTTCGGATATAGGAAAACATAACCCAGTTGTCTTCCTTGTCCAACATCAACTTTTTAGCATGTCATATTTTAATGAGTGCTCACAATTACAAAAGATGTCCAAGATAGTATATTTATATGTGAAATCTCTCTTCCTTCAGTATTCTTTCATGAATTGTTCAAGTGACCAATACAATGTTTGCTAACCTTCAATAAATTTACCACCTCTACTTCTTATATGTGAAGTCATTACTCCCCATGGGATAAGCATATGAAACATATATAATTTCAGATTTATGATATTCAATTCATTCAATGATTTACTCATAGGATACAAGTGTAGCACACGAGTAAATGACAAACTACTCCAAAAAGATATAAGTGAAGATCAATGAGTAGTTAAAGAATTATGTAGCTATGTGAAGACTCTCTCTCATTTAAGAATTTCAGATCTTGGGATATTATTCAAACAGCGAGCAAAACAAAATAAAATGACATTTCAAGGATAACACTCATCATGTGAAGAAGCAAAAACTTAGGCTCAACCGATACTAACCGATAATTGTTGAAGAAGAAAGGTGGGATGCCTACCGGGGCATCCCCAAGCTTAGATGCTTGAGACTTCTTGGAATATTATCTTGGGATGCCTTGGGCATCCCCAAGCTTGAGCTTTTGTGTCTCCTTAATTCCTCTCATATCATGGTTTCCCTAAATCTTCAAAAAACTTCATCCACACAAAACTCAACAAGAACTCGTGAGATAAGTTAGTATAAACCAATGCAAAAACCTTATCATTCTCTACTGTAGCAAATCACAAAAAATATTATTCAACATTACATACAAAATGTCTCTGCATATTTAATACACCTATCCTCAAATAGAATCATTAAACAAGCAAACATATGCAAACAATGCAAACATAACAGCAATCTGCCAAAACAGTATAGTCTATAAAGAATGCAAGATTCATCATACTTCCCTAACTCCAAATATTATGAAATTCTACCACACTATAGAAAATTTATCAGAGCATATTATGCAGAAAGTTTCAACATTTTATCATATTCTGACTTTTCTAGGGAATTTTTGCAACAACGATAAACTTTATGTTTTGAAACAGCAACATGCATACTTGCAAATAAGCATGGGAAAGGCTATCCTTGACATTTTTATTGAAAATAAAGATGCAAAACATTATTTTAAATAACAGGAATCAAATCCTAACAAAATAAAATGACGCTACAAGCAAAACACATATCATGTGGTGAATAAAAATATAGCTCCAAGTAAAGTTACCGATGAACGAAGACGAAAGAGGGGATGCCTTCCGGGGCATCCCCAAGCTTAGGCTCTTGGTTGTCCTTAATATTACCTTGGGGTGACTTGGGAATCCCCAAGCTTAGGCTCTTGCCACTCCTTATTCCATATTCCATCGAATCTTTACCCAAAACTTGAAAACTTCACAACACAAAACTCAACAGAAAATCTTATGAGCTCCGTTAGTATAAGAAAATAAATCACCACTTAGGTACTGTTGTGAACTCATTCTTAAATTCATATTGGTGTAATATCTAATGTATTCCAACTTCTCTATGGTTCATACCCTCCGATACTACTCATAGATTCATCAAAATAAGCAAACAACACATAGAAAACATAATCTGTCAAAAATAGAACAGTCTATAGTAATCTGTATCATTCGAATACTTTTGAAACTCCAAAAATTCTAAACTAAATTGGTGGACCTGATTAATTTGTCTATTAATCTTCTGTAAAAAGAATCAACTTAAAAGCACTCTTCTGTAAAAAATGACAGCTAATCTCGTGAGCGCAAAGTTTCTGTTTTTTACAGCAAGATCGCACTTAACTTTCACCCAAGTCATCCCAAAGGTTCTACTTGGCACAAACACTAACTAAAACAGAAAATCACATCTAAACAGAGGCTATATGAATTATTTATTACTAAACAGGAGCAAAAAAGCAAAGAACAAAAATAAAATTGGGTTGCCTCCCAACAAGCGCTATTGTTTAACGCCCCTAGCTAGGCATGATGATTTCAGTGATGCTCACATAAAAGATAAGAATTGAAACATAAAAAGGGCATCATGAAGAATATGACTAGCACATTTAAGCCAAACTACTTCCTATGCATAGGGATTTTGTGAGCAAACAACTTATGGGAACAATAATCAACTAGCATAGGAAGGCAAAACAAGCATAACTTTAAAACTTTAAGCACATAGAGAGGAAACTTGATATTATTGCAATTCCTACAAGCATATGTTCCTCCCTCATAATAATTTTCAGTAGCATCATGAATGAATTCAACAATATAACTATCATGTGAGGCATAATCCAATTGAAAATTAAAATCAAGATGACAAGTTTCATGGTTACCATTATTCTTAATAGCATACAAGTCATCACAATAATCATCATAGATAGCAACTTTGTTCTCATAATCAATTGGAACCTCTTCCGAAATAGTGGATTCATCACTAAATAAAGTCATGACCTCTCCAAATCCACTTTCATAATTATCACAATAAGATTCAACACCCTCCAAAATAGTGGGATCATTACTTCCTAAAGTTGACACTCTTCCAAACCCACTTTCATCAATATAATCATCATAAATAGGAGGCATGCTATCATCATAATAAATTTGCTCATCAAAACTTAGGGGACAAAAAATATCATCTTCATCAAACATAGCATCCCCAAGCTTGTGGATTTGCATATCATTAGCATCATGGATATTCAAGGAATTCGTACTAACAACATTGCAATCATGCTCATCATTCAAAGATTTAGTGCCAAACATTCTAACGCATTCTTCCTCTAACAATTGAGCACACTTATCGGAATCCTTATTTTCACGGAAGACATTAAAAAGATGAAGCATATGAGGCACCCTAAATTCCCTTTTTTGTAGTTTTCTTTTATAAACTAAACTAGTGATAAAACAAGAAACTAAAAGATTCGATTGCAAGATCTAAAGATATACCTTCAAGCACTCACCTCCCCGGCAACGGTGCCAGAAACTTCTTGACGTCTACTACGCAACCTTCTTCTTGTAGACGTTGTTGGGCCTTCAAGTACAGAGGTTTGTAGGGCAGTAGCAAATTTCCCTCAAGTGGATGACCTAAGGTTTATCAATCCATGGGAGGCGTAGGTTGAAGATGGTCTCTCTCAAACAACCCTGCAACCAAATAACAAAGAGTCTCTTGTGTCCCCAACACACCCAATACAATGGTAAATTGTATAGGTGCACTAGTTCGGCGAAGAGATGGTGATACAAGTGCAATATGGATGGTAGATATAGGTTTTTGTAATCTGAAAATATAAAAACAGCAAGGTAACTAATGATAAAAGTGAGTGAAAACGGTATTGCAATGCGTTGAAACAAGGCCTAGGGTTCATACTTTCACTAGTGCAAGTTCTCTCAACAATAATAACATAATCGGATCATATAACTATCCCTCAACATGCAACAAAGAGTCAATCCAAAGTCACTAATAGCGGAGAACAAACGACGAGATTATTGTAGGGTACGAAACCACCTCAAAGTTATTCTTTCTGATCGATCTATTCAAGAGTCCGTAGTAAATAACACGAAGCTATTCTTTCCGTTTCATCTATCCTAGAGTTCATACTAGAATAACACCTTAAGACACATATCAACCAAAACCCTAATGTCACCTAGATACTCCAATGTCACCTCAAGTATCTGTGGGTATGATTATACGATATGCATCACACAATCTCAGATTCATCTATTCAACCAACACAAAGAACTTCAAAGAGTGCCCCAGAGTTTCTACCGGAGAGTCAAGACAAAAATGTGTGCCAACCCCTATGCATAAGTTCACAAGGTCACGGAACTCGCAAGTTGATCACCAAAACATACATCAAGTGGATCACGTGAATATCCCATTGTCACCTCAGATAAGCACATGCAAGACATACATCAAGTGTTCTCAAATCCTTGAAGACTCAATCCGATAAGATAACTTCGAAGGGAAAACTCAATCCATTACAAGAGAGTAGAGGGGGAGAAACATCATAAGATCCAACTATAATAGCAAAGCTCGCGATACATCAAGATCATGCCGAATCAAGAACACGAGAGAGAGAGAGAGAGAGAGATCAAACACATAGCTACTGGTACATATCCTCAGCCCCGAGGGTGAACTACTCCCTCCTCGTCATGGAGAGCGCCGGGATGATGAAGATGGCCACCGGTGAGGGATCCCCCCTCTGGTAGAGTGCCGGAACAGGGTCCCGATTGGTTTTTGGTGGCTACAGAAGCTTGCGGCGGCGGAACTCCCGATCTAGGTTATGTTCTGGAGGTTTCTGTATTTATAGGAATTTTTGGCGTAGGTCTTACGCCAGGGGGGTCTCCGAGTCGTCCACGAGATAGAGGGGCGCGCCCAGGGCCCCCCACCCTCGTGGACGGCCCAGGACTCTTCTGGCCCAACTCTTTTACTCCGGGGGCTTCTTTTGGTCCATAAAAAATCATCAAAAATTGGCACGTCAATTGGACTCCGTTTGGTATTCCTTTTCTATAAAACTCAAAAACAAGGAAAATACTGAAACTGGCACGGGGCTCTAGGTTAGTAGGTTAGTCCCAAAAATCGTATAAAATAGCATATAAAACATCTAAGATGGATAATATAATAGCATGAATACTTCATAAATTATAGATTCGTTGGAGACGTATCAGTATACCGCCAGAGCAATTTTGTGATCTGTTTTTTATGCAGAACATGGAAATACAATCTGCCCTACATAAGGATATCATATGCATAAGTGGCATATCGTCAACTGGTGGATCAATAGTGTTATGTAACACAAAACGTGCACGATGGCACGGCAGATCACAGTTCAACTAAACTATTACATGGCTCAGCGAGCCCAAATGTTTAAGTGTTTTTTCAGAAGATCAAATATATGAACCGCCCAGCGGATCAATCTTCTTGACCTTGATGGCTTGAAGCTTCTAGATCATCCTTCGCCGATTCTTCGTCCTCCTCCGTCGTCCGGAAGTTTGGTGATGACCAATCAATGCCACACAAGGCTTGAAATTCAGCTTCATCATCTATAAGTTCAGACGGATCAACTTCAAGGGTGAAAGTATGCTTACGGATTGGGGGGATCAGATCCATCACTTTATAAGCCGACGTGGGCATCTTCTGATTTTCTATATCATAAGCCGGCTGATATTTTGAAAGATCCATTTCATCAGCAATCAGACTGGCCAGGGGACGTATTTCTTTCACGCAGGCAGCAAAGTCTTTCTTGTCAAAGGGAGTGACATCTTCTTTCAAGCTTGGATACCCAGTAGCTAGCTTGGCCGGGTCTAGCTCTGCTTGCCATGCCTTAGCCCGGCTTAAGGCCGTCATGGCACCGGCGCTTGCAGATGACCGCTTTATCTCTTGAATCCTAGCAGGCAGAACAGAAAGTTTTTTCAAGACATCACTCAACAGAGTGGGTGATTGATTAGTTGGAGAAATCATGGCTAGCGTGCGCTGAGTCCCAGTATATAGCTGTTCAACGAGCGTATATATGGATTTGAGCTTCACAAGCATCTCTTGACCAAGATTGCTGCTCCTAGGACCTATGTAATAATTGCGGATTGATCAGAGACAGTTTATGACATGAAAGATAAGACTCGGTTATGATAACTAGCAATGCTACTTACCAAAGATAGCAGAAATCATTTGGGATATGCGGTGTTTTAAGCCGGTAAGCTCAGTGGTTATTTCTTGAAGGGATGCTTCAGCTTTTTCAGCCCGTTGTATCAGAGCAGTCCTCTCCTCAGCCCAGGTGATTCTTTCAGTATCAAAACTGGTCTTCAGTTTTTCTGTTTCAGCCAAACTAAATTTGAATTTTGAGTCGGCCTTCTGGGTCTCAGATTCTTGATGCTCCAGCCGGGTTTTCGCATCAGCCAGTTGTGATTGAAGTTGAGCAGTGGCATCCTGTACATGCACAGATTTGCAATCATATTCATATTCGGGTTACAGGAATAAAAGTCCCAAGCCTTTTGCAAGCAACAACACTTGGCACTTAGGGGCTAATGCGTACAGAAAAATTCTTCATATAACGACAAATATGAGTAAGTCCCAAGCACTTTGCAAGCAAGAGCACTTGGCACTTGGGGGCTAATGCATATTGCTCGCGTTTTCATTACTACTTTATGATGACCCGGTTGTGCCGCAAACACCCACAGCCGGCTCATGGGGGCTACACAAGTAAGTTTTGCTTTCTAAATAATGATGAACAGTACTGGTTCATTCATGCTGATTAAACCGGCCCTTGGGGGCTACGGACGCAATGTTAATTGTTAAAGATCCGATTTAACTCTGACGGTGAAAGCCGGCTTTTGAAGGATTCTATCAAAGATGCTTTTATACTCATGGCTATTCTAAGTCTACAGCATATTCTATTCTATTATACACAGTAGACTTGGGGGCTGACAGGATATGCATAATTTATCAAGCCGGAGTTCATACCTCGTATTTTTGATGCATTTGTTTCACCATGTCAATTTCAAGATCGCGGCTGGTATGCCTTGGTTGAGATAACCAGAGAGTACTTCACTGACATTTAGTTGAGAATAATTGGCAATGACAAATCTCACTTTCAGCCTTTCAATAAACTCCTCTTTGGCAGAGTGCTTAGCCAAGACAGTAGGTTTTCCCGGCTCTTGAAAGCCGGTGCCAGTGATCATAACATCCTCAGTATGGGTTTCTAACGGTTTAAGTGGGCTTGATGATTCAGTGTTCAAAGGATTGACGTTTGTGTGATCACTGGAGAGGTCAGGAATTTCCGGTGGAACATCATGGACAAGTTCTTCTGGTTGTTGTATGGTGGCTTCAAACGCTGGAATTTGTTGCTCCGACTCATGGACTTTCAGGTCTTCAGCCAGCTTGGTCACCTTAGCCTTCTTGCTAGGCTTTGCCTTTCCACTGCAAAGGATTGTGGGAGGTTAGTACAAGCATAAAGTTATAAAGTGATGGAAAGTAAAAATTATTACCCAGGGACAGTCTTGAAGGCCGGCAGTTGGGTCTGCGATGAGTCGCCGGAAGAGGAATGAGTTATCCCCTGATAAATTGAATTGGAAGAATTAAGTGATTGATGAATAAGACCTGCCAGAGGATAAAAGAGTTTAAGTTTGGAGGGACCTCGTTTTGACGTTTCCGCGAACCTGGAGTATTTGGTAAACCAGAAGATAACTCTCCACCTCCGCTGGTCCGAGTTTGTCGCCGGTTCTCGTGTTGCTATTTCTTCAAAAGAAAGTGAGGATCCAAATGAGCTAAGGGGTGTGAAAAGCTTACTTTTCGGGTTACTCGTTGAATTTTCTATCTTAGCAAAGGCGCTGAGTGATAACCCACAAGTATAGGGGATCGCAACAGTTTTCGAGGGTAGAGTATTCAACCCAAATTTATTGATTCAACACAAGGGGAGCCAAAGAATATTCTCAAGTATTAGCAGTTGAGTTGTCAATTCAACCACACCTGAAAGACTTAATATCTGCAGCAAAGTATTTAGTAGCAAAGTAGTATGGAAGTAACGGTAATAGTGGCAAAGGTAACAGTAATAGTTTTTGTAGCAATCATAATAGTGGCAACGGAAAAGTAACTAAGCAAAGATCAATATGTGAAAAGCTCGTAGGCAATGGATCAATGATGGATAATTATGTCGGATGCGATTCCTCATGCAATAGTTATAACATAGGGTGACACAGAACTAGCTCCAGTTCATCAATGTAATGTAGGCATGTATTCCGAATATAGTCATACGTGCTTATGGAAAAGAACTTGCATGACATCTTTTGTCCTACCCTCCCGTGGCAGGGGGGTCCTATTGGAAACTAAGGGATATTAAGGCCTCCTTTTAATAGAGTACCGAACCAAAGCATTAACACTTAGTGAATACATGAACTCCTGAAACTACGGTCATCACCGGGAGTGGTCCCGATTATTGTCACTTCGGGGTTGCCGGATCATAACACATAGTAGGTGACTATTGACTTGCAAGATAGGATCAAGAACGCACATATATTCATGAAAACATAATAGGTTCAGATCTGAAATCATGGCACTCAGGCCCTAGTGACAAGCATTAAGCATAGCAAAGTCATAGCAACATCAATCTTAGAACATAATGGATACTAGGGATCAAACCCTAACAAAACTAAGTCAATTACATGGTAAATCTCATCCAACCCATCACCGTCCAGCAAGCCTGCGATGGAATTACTCACGCACGGCGATGAGCATCATGAAATTGGTGATGGAGGATGGTTGATGATGACGATGGCGACGGATTCCCCTCTCCGGAGCCCCGAATGGACTCCAGATCAGCCCTCCTGAGGAAGATTAGGGCTTGGCGGCGGCTCCTTATCGTAAAACGCGATGAATCCTTCTCCCTGATTTTTTTCCCCCAGAACATGAATATATGGAGTTGGGGTTGAGGTCGGTGGTGTCCCAGGAGGCCCACGAGGCAGGGGGCGCGCCCCAGGGGGGCGCCCTGCACCCTTATGGACAGGGTGTGGGCCCCCTGATGCTGAATCTTTCGCCAATATTTTTCATTAATTCCAAAACGTGTCTCCGTGGATTTTCAGGTCATTCTAAGAACTTTTATTTATGCACAAAAATAACACCATGGCGGTTCTGCTGAAAACGGCGTCATCGGGAGTGGTCCCGATTATTGTCACTTCGGGGTTAACGGATCATAACACATAATAGGTGACTATAGACTTGCAAGATAGGATCAAGAACTCACATATATTCATGAAAACATAATAGGTTCAGATCTGAAATCATGGCACTCGGGCCCTAGTGACAAGCATTAAACATAACAAAGTCATAGCAACATCAATCTTAGAACATAATGGATACTAGGGATCAAGCCCTAACAAAACTAACTCGATTACATGGTAAATCTCATCCAACCCATCACCGTCCAGCAAGCCTACAATGGGATTATGTAGCAAAGTATAGGGGATCGCAACAAGTATAGGGGATCACAACAGTTTTAACACAAGGGGAGCCAAAGAATATTCTCAAGTATTAGAAGTTGAGTTGTCAATTCAACCACACCTGGGTAACTTAATATCTGCAGCAAAGTATTTAGTAGCAAAGTAGTATGGAAGTAACGGTAACGGTAGCAAAAGTAACTAGCAGTTTTGTAGTAATTGTAACAGTGGCAACGGTAAAGTAACTAAGCAAAGAGCAACATGTGAAAAGCTCGTAGGCATTGGATCGGTGATGGATAATTATGTCGGATGTGATTCCTCATGCAATAGTTATAACATAGGGTGACACAGAACTAGCTCCAGTTCATCAATGTAATGTAGGCATGTATTCCGAATATAGTCATGCGTGCTTATGGAAAAGAACTTGCATGACATCTTTTCTCCTACCCTCCCGTGGCAGCGGGGTCCTATTGGAAACTAAGGGATATTAAGGCCTCCTTTTAATAGAGTACCGGACCAAAGCATTAACACTTAGTGAATACATGAACTCCTCAAACTACGGTCATCACCGGTAAGTATCCCGATTATTGTCACTTCGGGGTTAACGGATCATAACACATAATAGGTGACTATAGACTTGCAAGATAGGATCAAGAACTCACATTTATTCATGAAAACATAATAGGTTCAGATCTGAAATCATGGCACTCGGGCCCTAGTGACAAGCAATAAGCATAGCAAAGTCATAGCAACATCAATCCCAGAACATAGTGGATACTAGGGATCAAACCCTAATAAAACTAACTCGATTACATGGTAAATCTCATCAACCCATCACCGTCCAGCAAGCCTATGATGAAATTACTCACGCCCGGCAGTGAGCATCATGAAATTGGTGATGGAGGATGGTTGATGATGACGATGGCGACGGATTCCCCTCTCCGGAGCCTCGAACGGACTCCAGATCAGCCCTCTCGAGGAAGATTAGGGCTTGGCGGCGGCTCCGTATCGTAAAACGCGATGAATCCTTCTCCCTAATTTTTTTCTCCCTGAACATGAATATATGGAGTTGGGGTTGAGATCGGTGGAGTCCGAGGGGGCCCATGAGGCAGGGGCGCGCCCTGCACCCTCGTGGACAGGGTGTGGGCCCCCTGATGCTGATTCTTTCGCCAATATTTTTCATTAATACCAAAACGTGTCTCCGTGGATTTTCAGGTTATTCCGAGAACTTTTATTTCTGCACAAAAATAACACCATGGCAGTTCTGCTAAATACAGCATCAGTCCGGGTTAGTTCCATTCAAATCATGCAAGTTCGAGTCCAAAACAAGGGCAAAAGTGTTTGGAAAAGTAGATACGTTGGAGACGTATCAACTCCCCCAAGCTTAAACCTTTGCTTGTCCTCAAGCAATTCAGTTGACAAACTGAAAGTGATAAAGAAAAACTTTTACAAACTCTGTTTGATCTTGTTGTTGCAAATATGTAAAGCCAGCATTCAAGTTTTCAGCAAAGATTATGAACTAACCATATTCACAATAACATTTAGGTCTCATGTTTACTCATATCAATGGCATAATCAACTAGCGAGCAATAATAATAAATCTCGGATGACAACACTTTCTCAAAACAATCATAACATGATATAACAAGATGGTATCTCGCTAGCCCTTTCTGAGACCGCAAAACATAAATGCAGAAAACCACTGAAGATCAAGGACTGACTAGACATTGTAATTCATAATAAAAGAGATCCAGTCACAGTCATACTCAATGTAAATTAATAGCAATGCATGTGAATGACAGCGGTGCTCTCCAACTGATGCTTTTTAATAGGAGGATGATGACTCTACATAAAAGTAAATAGATAGGCCCTTCGCAGAGGGAAGCATGGATTTGCAGAGGTTCCAGAGCTCGAGTTTTGAAATAGAGATAAATAATATTTTTAGTGGCATACTTTCATTGTCAACATAACAAGCAAGAGATCTCGATATCTTCCATGCTACACACATTATAGGCGGTTCCCAAACAGAATGGTAAAGTTTATACTCCCCCACCACCAACAAACATCAATCCATGGCTTGTCCGAAACAACGGGTGCCTCCAACTAACAACAATCCTGGGGGAGTTTTGTTTGCAATTATTTTGATTTGAGCATGGGACTGGGCATCCCGGTTACCGGCCATTTTCTCGTGAGTGATGAGCGGAGTCCACTCATCGTGAGAATAACCCACCTAGCATGGAAGATATAGACAGCCCTAGTTGATACATGAGCTATTCGAGCATACAAAACAGAATTTTATTTGAAGGTTTAGAGTTTGGCACATACAAATTTCCTCGGAACGGCAGGTAAATACCGCATATAGGAAGGTATGGTGGACTCATATGGAATAACTTTGGGGTTTTAGGGAAGTGGATGCACAAGCAGTATTCCCGCTTAGTACAAGTGAAGGCTAGAAAGAGACTGGGAAGCGACCAACTAGAGAGCGACAACAGTCATGAACATGCATTAAGATTAATCAACAATGAGTGCAAGCATGAGTAGGATATAAATCACCATGAACATAAATATCGTGGAGGCTATGTTGATTTTGTTTCAACTACATGTGTGAACATGTACCAAGTCAAGCCACTCGAATCATTCAAAGGAGGATACCACCCAATCACACCACATTACAACCATTTTAATAGCATGTTGGCACGCAAGGTAAACCATTATAAACTCCTAGCAAATTAAGCATGGCATGAGCAACTATAATCTCTAATTGTCATTGGAAACATGTTTCATTCATAATAGGCTGAATCAGGAACGATGAACTAATCATATTTACAAAAACAAGATAGGTCGAGTTCATACCAGCTTCTCTCATCTCAACCAGTCCATCATATATCGTCATTATTGCCTCTCACTCGCACGACCGAACAGTGTGGATAATAATAATAGTGCACGTGCATTCGACTAAGCTGGAATCTGCAAGCATTTAATACAAGGGAGAAGACAAGGTAATATGGGCTCTTGGTTAAATCAACAATAATGCATATGAGAGCCACTCAACATTTTCATCCTGGTCTTCTCCTCTCGACCCCCAAAGAAAAGAAAAGAAATAAAACTATTTACACGGGAAAGCTCCCAACAAGCAAAAGAAGAACGAGAAATCTTTTTGGGTTTTCTTTTAATTACTACTACTACAGGCACGGAAAGTAAACTAGCTAAAAGCTATAACTAATTTTTTTGGCTTTTCTTAAGGTTTTTTCAAACACAACAGAAGAAGGCTTAGAAAAGAAAATAAACTAGCATGGATAGTACAATGAAAAAGTATGAGCACCGACAATTGGCATGAGTGTGTGAACATGAATGTAATGTCGATGAGAAATACGTACTCCCCAAGCTTAGGCTTTTGGCCTAAGTTGGTCTATGGTCACTGCTGGCTTGGCGGATATCCAAAGTCGTAGTTGGGGTCATACTGAGATGCAGCAGCTACTGCCTGAAGAGCTGCAGCTTGGAGGCGAGCTGCCTCCGTCCTCCTCTCATACTCGTTCGCCTCCTCCCTGGTTATAACATATCTCCTTTTTGCCTGAAAGTTAAAGAAAGTAGGAGCAGGGAGGGCAACATGGACAGTGTGCTGTCTGTCAAAGATTAGTCGGTACTGGAGGAACTGTTCATTCCTCTCAAGAAACTGATGGCGAACCATAGCACTATAATCTAGATAAGCAGGAGGTAACTCCATATCATTTCCATATATGGGTACACCAAGATAAATAGCTACACGAGTTGCATAAATTCCACCAAACAAATCTCCACTTATACCGTTAAGATGCAACCTTCATGCAACAATGGCCCCCAAGTTATATTGTTTATCGCCTAATACTGCACTCTTGAGGACACAAAGATCTGGAACGCACATGTGACAAGCCTCATCTTTACCGTTAATGCATCTACCTATAAAGAGAGAAAAGTAGTGTATGGAAGGGAAATGAATGCTCCCTATGGTAGCTTGTGTGATTTCTCTCTAGATTCCCCCATAGTGATACTAGCAAGAAAGTCTTTATATTCAGATTTGGGAGGTTCACTAATATTGCCCCACTGCGGAAGTTTACAAGCAGTATTAACATCTTCTAAGTCCATGGTATATGATTTATCATAAAATCAAATAAAATAGTGTGTGAATTACGCGAGGATGTAAATTTAAACCTCCTCACAAAAGAATCAGTTAGGTAGTGGTGCTGTAGGCACTTATCTGACACGAAGTCCTCAAGATCAGCATTACGCACATACGCGTCAAATTCATCCTTGATTCCTGCCTGGACCATAAACTCCTCTGACGGCCATTCACAAGGCCACACTTGAGCTTCCCTCGGTGGTTCATCGTCTGGCTCACGTATCGCAAGCCTTGGTCCTTGCTTCCTTGAGGAACCACCTTGGTACATTTTCCTATGCATTTTCTTTCTCTGAAAAATTCTGAAATTTTAGTGACTCAAAATAAAAGTGAACCAAACTCAACAAGATTGATAGCAAATAATCTCACAAGTGCCTAGAGGCTATATCATGCATTAGAACTACTTTGGACCATATAAATTTGACATGCAAGCTCAAGAACAGGGTCACCTTAGCAGCAAAAATTTGCAATAAATAAAGCACTAGAACAAAAACTAATTAGACCATTGGAGGAGTCACATACCGAAGAACAATCTCCCCAAACAGTTTTGTGAATGTAGCTTTGAGCAAAGAGATTGAAAATGGCAGCAAGATGAGCAAGAACATGGGTTTGAGCTATGGGAGGATTTTTTCTGGAGGAAGACGAAGTGAGTGGGTGCTGGAATAAGTGGAGGGGGTCCACGTGGGGCCCACGAGGCAGGGGGCGCGCCCTGCGCCCTCGTGGCCAAATGGTGGGCCCCTCTGGTGTGTTCTTAGTGCCAGACATTCTTAAATATTCTACAAAAAATCATATTTCTTTTTCAGGACGTTTGGAGAACTTTTATTTTCGGGGTATTTTCATTGCAAGGATAATTTCGAAAATAGATAGAAAATACTATTTTTGCTTTATTTAATATAAATAACAGAAAGTAAAAGGAGGGTACAGAGAGTTGTGCTTTCTAACTTCATCCATCTCGTGCTCATCAAAAGGAATCCACTAACAAGGTTGATCAAGTCTTGTTAACAAACTCTTTCCGAATCGCATGAAACCGGAGAATTTTCGAATAACACTAGGTTACCTCAACGGGGATATGCATGTCGCCAACGATAAGAATGTCATATTTCTTCTTGACAGTAGGAAGAGGGAATTCAAAACCTCCAATATTAATCGTTGAAATTTCTCTAATAGAATTGATATTGTGGACTTGAGGTTGTTTCCTTGGAAAGTGTACCATATGCTCATTACCATTAACATGAAAAGTGACATTGCCTTTGTTGCAATCAATAACAGCCCCTGCAGTATTCAAAAGGGGTCTACCAATGATATAGACATACTATCGTCCTCGGGAATATCAAGAATAACAAAGTCCGTTAAAATAGTAACGTTTGCAACCACAACAGGCACGTCCTCACAAATACCGACAGGTATAGCAGTTGATTTATCGGCCATTTGCAAAGATATTTCATTAGGCATCAACTTATTCAAATCAAGTCTACGATATAGAGAGAGAGAGGCATAACACTAACACCAGCTCCAAGATCACATAAAGATGTTTTAACATAGTTTCTTTTAATGTAGCATGGTATAGTTGGTACTCTTGGATCTCCTAGTTTCTTAGGTATTCCACCTTTATAAGTATAATTGGCAAGCATGGTGGAAACTTCAGCTTCCGGTATCTTTCTTTTATTTGTAACAATATCTTTCATATACTTACATCAGGATTCATTGTAAGCATATCAGTCAAACGCATACGCAAAAAGATAGGTCTAATCATTTCAGCAAAGCGCTCAAAATCCTCATCATCCTTTTTCTTGGATGGTTTAGGAGGAAAAGGCATGGGTTTCTGAACCCATGGTTCTCTTTCTTTACCGTGCTTCTTAGCAACGAAGTCTCTCTTATCATAACGTTGATTCTTTGATTGTGGGTTATCAAGATCAACAGCAGGTTCAATCTCTACATCATTGTTATTGCTAGGTTGAGCATCAATATGAACATCATCATTAACATTATCACTAGGTTCATATTCATTACCAGATTGTGTTTCAGCATCAGAAATAGAAATATCATTGGGATTCTCAGGTGTGTCAACAACAGGTTCACTAGAAGCATGCAAAGTCCTATCATTTTTCTTTTTTCTTCTTCTTAGAAGGACTAGGTGTATCAACATTAGTTCTCTGAGAATCTTGCTCAACTCTCTTAGGGTGGCCCTCAGGATACAAAGGTTCCTGAGTCATTCTACCCCCTCTAGTCATAACTCTAACGGCATTATCATTTTTCTTATTATTTAATTCATTGATCAAATCATCTTGAGCTTTAAGCACTTGTTCTACCTGAGTGGTAACCATAGAAGCATGTTTACTAATAAGTTTAAGGTCACCTTTAACTCTCGGCATATAATCACTCAAGTGTTCAACCATATAGGCATTACGTTTCAATTGTCTACCAACATAAGCATTGAAGTTTTCTTGTTTAACAATAAAATTATCAAACTCATCCAAGCATTAGCTAGCAGACTTATTACGAGGAATATCACCTTGATACGTCTCCAACGTATCTATAATTTTTGATTGTTCCATGCTATATTATATTCTGTTTTGGACATTATTGGGCTTTATTATACACATTTATATTATTTTTGGGACTAACCTATTAACCGGAGGCCCAGCCCAGAATTGATGTTTTTGCCTATTTCAGAGTTTCGCGGAAAAAGAATATCAAACGGAGTCCAAACGGAATGAAACCTTCGGGAACGTGATTTTCGGAACGAACGTGATCCAGAGGACTTGGACCCTACGTCAAGACATCAACCAGGAGGGCACGAGGTAGGGGGCGCGCCTACCCCCCAGGCGCGCCCTCCACCCTCGTGGCCCCCCTGTTGCTCCACCGACGTACTCCTTCCTCCTATATATACCTAAGTACCCCCAAACTACCAGATACGGAGCCAAAAACCTAATTCCACCGCCGCAACCTTCTGTACTTGTGAGATCCCATCTTGGGCCTGTTCCGGAGCTCTGCCGGAAGGGGCATCGATCACGGAGGGCTTCTACATCAACACCATAGCCTCTCCGATGATGTGTGAGTAGTTTACCTCAGACCTTCGGGTCCATAGTTATTAGCTAGATGGCTTCTTCTCTCTTTTGGATCTCAATACAATGTTCTCCCCCTCTCTCGTGGAGATCTATTCGATGTAATCTTCTTTTGTGGTGTGTTTTGTTGAGACCGATGAATTGTGGGTTTATGATCAAGTTTATCTATGAACAATATTTGAATCTTCTGAATTCTTTTATGTATGATTGGTTATCTTTGCAAGTCTCTTCGAATTATCAGTTTGGTTTGGCCTACTAGATTGATCTTTCTTGCAATGGGAGAAGTGCTTAGCTTTGGGTTCAATCTTGCGGTGTCCTTTCCCAGTGACAGTAGGGGCAGCAAGGCACGTACTGTATTGTTGCCATCGAGGATAACAAGATGAGGTTTATATCATATTGCATGAGTTTATCCCTCTACATCATGTCATCTTGCTTAAAGCGTTACTCTGTTCTTATGAACTTAATACTCTAGATGCATGCTGGATAGCGGTCGATGTGTGGAGTAATAGTATTAGATGCAGGCAGGAGTCGGTCTACTTGTCTCGGACGTGATGCCTATATACATGATCATACCTAGATATTCTCATAACTATGCTCAATTCTGTCAATTTCTCAACAGTAATTTGTTCACCCACCATAAATACTTATGCTCTTGAGAGAAGCCACTAGTGAAACCTATGGCCCCCGGGTCTATTTTCCATCATATTAATCTTCCAACACTTAGTTATTTTTATTTCCTTTTATTTTACTTTGCATATTTATCATAAAAATACCAAAAATATTATCTTATCATATCTATCAGATCTCACTCTCGTAAGTGACCGTGTAGGGATTGACAACCCCTTATCGCGTTGGTTGCGAGGATTTATTTGTTTGTGTAGGTGCGAGGGACTCGTGCATGGCCTCCTACTGGATTGATACCTTGGTTCTCAAAAACTGAGGGAAATACTTACGCTACTTTGTTGCATCACCCTTTCCTCTTCAAGGGAAAACCAACGCAGTGCTCAAGAGGTAGCACACCTTCATCAAATCTATAGAGAGAATTTACCTTTACTACCTGTGTCGGGTTATCAAGACCATGTATTTCTTCAATAGGTGGTAAATTCTTAACATCTTCAGCTTTAATACCTTTTTCTTTCATAGATTTCTTTGCCTCTTGCATATCTTCAGGACTGAGAAATAGAATACCCCTTTTCTTCGGAGTTGGTTCAGGAAGCGTCCAATATTATCATTACTCAACATATTATTCAATAGCAATTCAGCTTGCTCAACTATTCTTTCCCTGAAAACACAACCAGCACAACTATCCAGGTGGTCCGTGTAAGCATCGGTTAGTCCATTATAAAAGATATAAAGTATTTCATTTTTCTTGAGAGGATGATCAGGCAAAGCATTAAGTAATTGGAGAAGCCTCCCCCAAGCTTGTGGGAGACTCTCTTCTTCAATTTGCACAAATTATATTTCCCTTAAGGCAGCTTGTTTCTTATGAGCGGGGAAATATTTAGCAGAGAAGTAATAAATCATATCCTGGGGACTACGCACACAACCAGGATCAAGAGAATTAAACCATGTTTTAGCATCACCCTTTAATGAGAACGGAAATAACTTAAGGATAAAGTAGTAACGAATTTTTTCCTCATGAGTGAATAGGGTGGCTATATCATTTAATTTAGTTGGATGTGCCACAACAGTTTCAGATTCATAGCCATAGAAAGGATCAGATTCAACCAAAGTAATTATCTCAGGATCGACAGAGAAATGATAATCCTTATCAGAAATACAGATAGGTGAAGTAGCAAAAGCAGGGTCATATTTCATTCTAGCATTCAAAGATTTTTCTTTCAGGTTGGCTAATAATTTCTTAAGATCATATCTATCATTGCAAGCAAGAAAGTCTCTAGCAGTTTCTTCATCCATAACATAACCCTCAGGCACAACAGGCAATTCATATCTTGGGAGAGAATTCATCATCACTTTCATCAATATTATCAGTTTCAATAATTTCATTCTCTCTAGCCCTAGCAAGTTGTTCATCAAGAAATTCACCTAGTGGCACAGTATTATCAAGCATAGAAGTAATTTCATCATAAGTATCATGCATAGCAGAAGTGGCATCATCAATAACATGTGACATATCAGAATTAATAGCAGAAGCAGGTTTAGGTGTCGCAAGCTTACTCAACAGAAGGTGAATCAAGTGAACAGCTAGATGGCAGTTCCTTACCTCCCCTCGTAGTTGAGGGAAAAATCTTAGTTCTTTCGTCTTTCAAGTTCCTCATAGTGATCAACAGATATAAATCCCAAGCAACTCAAAGAATAGTGCTATGCTCCCCGGCAACGGCGCCAGAAAATAGTCTTGATAACCCACAAGTATAGGTGATCGCAACAATTATCGAGGGTAGAGTATTCAACCCAAATTTATTGATTCGACACAAGGGGAGCCAAAGAATATTCTCAAGTATTAGCAGTTGAGTTGTCAATTCAACCACACCTGGATAACTTAATATCTATAGCAAAGTATTTAGTAGGAAAGTAGTATGGAAGCAACGGTAACGGTAGCAAAAGTAACAGTAGCAGTTTTGTAGTAATTGTAACAGTGGCAACGGTAAAGTAACTAAGCAAAGAGCAATATGTGAAAAGCTCGTATGCATTGGATCGGTGATGGATAATTATGTCGGATGTGATTCCTCATGCAATAGTTAGAACATAGGGTGACACAGAACTAGCTCCAGTTCATCAATGTAATGTAGGCATGTATTTCGAATATAGTCATACGTGCTTATGGAAAAGAACTTGCATGACATATTTTGTCCTACCCTCCCGTGGCAGCGGGGTCCTATTGGAAACTAAGGGATATTAAGGCCTCCTTTTAATAGAGTACCGGACCAAAGCATTAACACTTAGTGAATACATGAACCCCTCAAACTACGGTCATCACCGGTAAGTATCCCGATTATTGTCACTTCGGGGTTAACGGATCATAACACATAATAGGTGACTATAGACTTGCAAGATAGGATCAAGAACTCACATATATTCATGAAAACATAATAGGTTCAGATCTGAAATCATGGCACTCGGGCGCTAGTGACAAGCAATAAGCATAGCAAAGTCATAGCAACATCAATCTTAGAACATATATAGTGGATACTAGGGATCAAACCCTAACAAAACTTACTTGATTACATGGTAAATCTCATCCAACCCATCACCGTCCAGCAAGCCTACGATGAAATTACTCACGCACGGCGGTGAGCATCATGAAATTGGTGATGGAGGAAGGTTGATGATGACGACGGCGACGGATTCCCCTCTCCGGAGCCCCGAACGGACTCCAAATCAGCCCTCCCGAGAGAGATTAGGGCTTGGCTGCGGCTCCGTATCATAAAACGCGATGAATCATTCTCTCTAATTTTTTTCTCCCCGAACATGAATATATAGAGTTGGAGTTGAGGTCGGTGGAGCTCCAGGGGGCCCACGAGGCAGGGGGCGCGCCCCCACCCTCGTGGACAGGGTGTGGGCCCCCTGGCCTTGATTCTTTCGCCAGTATTTTTTATATATTCCAAAAATATTCTCCGTGAAGTTTCAGGTCATTCCGAGAACTTTTATTTCTGCACAAAAATAACACCATGGAAATCAGTCTGGGTTAGTTCCATTCAAATCATGCAAGTTAGATTCCAAAACAAGGGCAAAAGTGTTTGGAAAAGTAGATACGATAGAGACGTATCACGAGGCGGGACATCTCTCGTGCTCCCGCTTCCAGGCTCGCCTCTCCCTGGTCGCAATCTCTCGACCCAGAACTCACGCTGGCCATGGCGGATGCAAGGGAACGATGATGAATGACTTGTTTGTTTTTGACTTTTTGTGGATGAGGAGTTGAGGAGGAATGTGCAGTCATCTTGGAGTAGTAGTATTTATAACCGTGTAGTAATACGCTCCTAAGTGGGAAACCGTTTAGGTTTTGATCGGTGTGAACAGGTTTGCAATTTGGAATGTGACGGGACGCATGCTCAAAATTTACTGACGGTTATAAGTGCGGCACTATTCCCGGAAGGCGTAACGTGGGCACGTACGCCTTCTCGGCCGCGTACGTGGCGTTTGCACCATAGGGTGCACCGCAATAGGCAATGTCAGCACACGTCTTTTAATTAGAATGGGTGTGCCTGACTAGCGCACACACGTTGATCTATCTAACTGTTTCAGTTTGTTCTGGCTAATTGCAAACGGTTCATCCATGTGAAGTGTATGCCATGAATCGCAGACACTTTGATCTGGCTTACCCGTTTCTGTTCTGTTGCCTAATCGCAAACAGTTAATCCTTCTGAAGCGTATGCCCTCAATCACACACACCTTGATCTAGCTGACCGTTTCTTTTGTGTTGCCTAATCACAAACAATTCATCCGAGTGAACCGTATGTTGTATATCGCACACACCTTCATCTGGCTGCCCGTTTCTTTTGTGTTGCCTAATCACAAACAGTTCATCCAAGTGAACCGTATGCTCTATATCGCACACGCCTTCATCAAGCTGCCCGTTTCTTTTGTTCCGCCTCATCGCAAACAGTTCATTGGACTGAACCGTATGCCCTGGATCGCACACGCAACTAAAATCTGAACCGTGTTTGATGCATCCTCCATCGCAAACATTTTCACCTTTTTTGACGGTTTTCATACAGCACCGTTTGCGATTATGGCATCGCACACAGTTTCTCGAAGGGTCTCTAATCGTAGTGTCGCGTTAGCAGCATCCTGCAGTAGTGTGTGCCACAACAGTTTCAGATTCATAGCCATAAAAAGGATCAGATTCAACCAAAATAATTAACTCAGGACCGACAGAGAAATCATAATCTTTATCAGAAATGCAGATAGGTGAAATAGCAAAAGCAGGGTTGTTGAGGATATAGACCTTAGAGTCACCCGCCAGGAGGGGCCGGGTTACTCGTACGGTTGTTGCCAGAAGCCCGGAGCCAAGTTTCAAGACGATGGGCCAGAGATGGGCTGAGACCCGGATATGGCTTAAGGCCCATAGTTATAATCATTATTATAGTAGAACTTGTAGCGTAAGGCAAGTATAGTTTAGAGTCCGAGCCGGATACTCTTATAAGCCGGCCGGGACTCTAAGGGCTGCTGGGCGTCAGCCTCCCTATATAAAGGGATGACTCGGCAGCAGTTTAGGGACAACAATCTGATCGAGAGCCGGGCATAGCAGTTTAGCTCCCAGGTGATCGTAACCTTAATCAATACCACCTCAAACTGGACGTAGGCTTTTACCTTCACCGTAAGGGGCCGAACCAGTATAAACCCTCGTGTTCCTTGTCCCGCATTAACCCCTCCAAGCTTCCTAGCTGCGATGGCTCCATGACTAAGTCCTAGCTCGAGGACAACTGCCGTGACAATTCCACGACAGTTGGCGCCCACCGTGGGGCCAGCGCACGGTGGATTTGAGTTCTTGAAGGGCAGCTTCGAAGGGCTCAAGGGATACGCTGTGGGCCGGATGACCAAGAGTCATCGCGGCAAGCTCTACATCGACGATGCAAACTGGGGCCCCGACGCCGGCTCAATTGAGTACGGGTACCGGGTCCCCTTCGGCGGAATTCATGTTTTCATTGGCAAGATTGGTGAGCCGGGCCCCGAGCCGGGTCTCTGCGCTGATCTCATCGAGACGGCTCAACTTGCGCGACCCGCCCGGGCCCGGCCTGCCTTAAGGCATGCTTTTGTGGGGTGTATCCATGGAGGACTCTCCGATCGATCTGGATCCGGTGATGAGACGGCCGCCGGCTCTGACGGCGAGTCGGCCACCGATGAATCAAACTCGTTGTACCAACTTCTAGATGGCAGGCTCATGGGTTGTTCCGACGGCGACAGTATTCCGGACCCTTTTGAGCCGCCAAGTCAGGTTGGAGTTTTTATGGCTGGTGCGCAGCCTGTTCAGAACCCCGCTGCCGGATCGGGAAACCCGGTGCCGTCTCCGGCTCAGGTGCTGATGGATCTCACGGACAAGATGACGGCCCTGTTAACCACCGCGGTTGACCCGGCGAATCAAGCTCAGCATGACGCGGAGGTGGCACAGTTAAAATTGGATTTGATAAAAACTAAAGAGGATCTTGCAGCGGAAGGGATCAGGCTGGCTGCGGAGCGGGCGGCTCTCGACGCCCAGACTCAGCTGATTCAGGCACAGTCCTTCCAACTCACGATGGAAGAACGCGGCCAACGAGGTCATGAGAAAGAGGCATCAGAAGGCCCAGTCTCGACTCCCACCGGTTTACGATCCACGCAATCTCTTCAACACGCCGGGTGCAGGGTCTAGTAACCCGCCAGGGGTCATTGCGCCCGGGTCTGGACCCCTTATTCAGCCACGAGTGATGGGGCCTCCCCAGGTGCCCCCTGCCCCGCCTCAGTATGTGCCAATACCCCCGGGTCATTATGATAACCCGCTGGAGAACATGGTGGCTACGGCAGCACGACTGGCGGCTCTCCCCGTTGACGGCGACTCTCCGGCGGCCATCGAAACCCGCCGGGTCAGGGAACTCCTGCAGACGGCACTGGCACAGCAAGAGGCGTACTCCTACAGCCGGGACAGGATCCACTCGACCCCTCGTCCAGGCCAGAGCCCGAGTTACAGCCGGCACATGGTCTCAGCAACCGGCTCAAGTAATGTCCGACGCCATGACCCGCCCCCTGGCCATGGCCCGGCTCATAATGGAGCCTTTTATGCAGCAGACCAAGCGCGGCAAGAGGCGGAGCAGGTGCCTCAATTAACGGCTTACCAGACCCCCCCCCCCCGGCTTATCCGACGACGTCCGTTGATGTGGGTATTTCTACCAGGACCGGGGGTGTCCCTTGTTTGGTGCCAGCCATCCGTAATGAACGTCTACCTAAGGACTTCAAGGGCCCTAGGAAGGTGCCTAACTATACAGCGGACTTACAGCCTGCAGCCTGGATTGAGAGTTATGAGATGGCTATGGAATTGCCGGAGGTCAGTGAGGCGGCCATGGCCAAATATTTCACCATGATGTTAGATGGAACTGCCCGCACGTGGTTGAAAGGGCTACCACCGAACTCCATTGGGTCTTGGGCTGAGCTGAAAGCCCGGTTCATTCAAAACTTCAAAGATACCTGTAGGCAGTCTATGTCAATTGTGGATCTGACTAACTGTAAGCAGCAGGAGGGTGAATCCACGACCCATTGGGTGCGCCGGGTCAAGGAGATCATACATTCATCAGATAAGATGGATGCCGGCTCTGCAGTTTTAATGTTGGAACAGAACTGTCGCTTTGTGCCCCTTAAGATGAAACTCGGGCGGCTTAAATGCGACTGCACCAATATGGGTACCCTAATGGCGGCTCTTGTCAAGTACGCCGATTCTGATGGTACCAAGGATCCCCCTTCAGACGATGAAAGGACAGGGAAGGGAAAGAAGAACGGCAATGGCAAGGGTCCTCAGTTTAACCCGGGGAACCAAGGAGGAAGCAAGCGTAGGGCCGATGGCAGCCTAGAGTTTGTAGCCAACGCCAACTCCCAAGGTAATAACCAGCGACGCAAGGGGAGGCCCCCTCCCCAAGGCGGCGGGTC
Organism: Triticum aestivum; assembly: GCF_018294505.1. NCBI lineage: Eukaryota > Viridiplantae > Streptophyta > Magnoliopsida > Poales > Poaceae > Triticum > Triticum aestivum. The sequence goes on along the minus strand of NC_057802.1, from coordinate 483,629,055 downwards.
AGGTCCCACGCTGGAGCAGCTGTTGAATGAACCTTGTCCAAGGCATGGCTCTAGGGAGAAGCCAGCGACTCATCTGTGGAAGGATTGCGCGATCATGAAGGCCTTTAAGAGCTACAATGGCCCGGGCGGTGGCTCAGGCGCCGGCGGTTTTCATGGCCCGGGCGGCGGCTCAAATTCCGGTCCTCAAAACGGTCAAGGGGGCTTTAGTCAACAGTCTGGTCAAGGTCATCAACAGCAGCAGGGGGGTTATCAGACCAACCCAAAGCAGCTTAGCGGTGGACAGTATCATGTGTTCACCACTAGTTTGTGCAAACGAGATCAGAAGCTTCACAAGAGGGCTGTTAATGCTGTTGAGCCGGCGGTTCCACGCTACTTGCGGTGGTCTGAGCAGCCTATAGTGTGGAGTAGGGAGGATCACCCTCCCCGGGTGGATAACCCGGGCCACTTGGCCTTAGTGGTAGCTCCTCAGGTGGGAGGTTATAAGTTCACAAAGGTACTCATGGATGGAGGTAGCAGCATCAACATCCTCTATTATGAGACTTTTCGCCGTATGGGGCTGGTTGATAAGAACCTCAGCCAGTCAAACACTATCTTCCATGGTGTGGTACCTGGTAAGTCGGCTTATCCAGTCGGCAAGATCGAATTAGAAGTGGCTTTTGGTGATGAGAACAACTACAGGGTGGAGAAATTGACCTTTGAGGTGGTCAAGATAAGAAGTCCATACCATGCTATATTTGGACGGCCGGCTTACGCCAAGTTCATGGCACGGCCGTGTTATGTGTACTTACAGCTCAAGATGCCGGGTCACAATGGGACCATTATGGTTCACGGCAGCCGGAAGGTGGCTCTCGAGTGTGAGGAAGGTGATGCAGCTTATGCAGAGTCTGTTTGTGCAACAGAGGAGTTGAAGTTTTACAAAGACAATGTTGACCCAACAGACATGACCTCTCTAAAGAAGCCGACTACGGAGACTGAGCCGGCGATGAAATTTAAGTTGGCTGATGAAACTAAGCTTGTTGATTTTGTTCCAGGAGATTCATCTCAGCAGTTTAGTATCAGTGCCAATCTGGATCCAAAATAGGAAAGCGCGCTCATCGAGTTCATCCGTGAGAATAGGGACATCTTTGCGTGGAAGCCTTCTGACATGCCAGGTGTACCTAGAGAACTTGCTGAGCATACTCTCAATGTTGATCCAAAATTTAAGCCGGTAAGACAGTTCCTTCGATGATTTAATGAGGAGAGGCGGAAAGCCATTGGAGAAGAAGTGGCCCGGCTCTTGGCGGCCGGGTTTATTATTGAAGTTTTTCACCCAGAATGGTTGGCTAACCCGGTGCTCGTACTCAAGAAGAACGGCACCTGGCGGATGTGTGTGGACTACACAGATTTGAACAAGGCATGTCCGGCTGATCCTTTTGCTCTCCCCCGTATTGATCAAATCATTGATGCTACGGCAGGTTGTGCACGCTTAAGTTTCTTGGATGCTTATTCCGGGTATCATCAGATTAAGATGGCAGTTAAGGACCAGGAGAAGACGGTGTTCATCACTCCCTTTGGAGCCTTCTGCTATGTGTCTATGCCCTTTGGACTCAAGTGTGCACAGGCGACTTACCAGCATTGTGTACAGAATTGTCTTCATAAACAGATCGGGCGCAATGTTCATGCTTACGTGGACGATATTGTGGTTAAATCCATCAAGGAGGAAACCCTGATAGATGACTTAAGGGAAACCTTCGATAATCTCCGGGTCTACAAGATGATGCTTAACCCGGCCAAGTGTGTTTTTGGTGTTCCTGCAGGCAAACTATTGGGTTTCTTGGTTTCTGATAGAGGCATTGAGGCTAACCCGGAGAAGATCAAGGCCATCACCTCCCTAGCTAAGCCGGCGTGTATAAATGATGTTCAGCGTTTGGCGGGTCGCATCGCTGCTTTAAGCCGGTTTATAAGCCGTTTGGGTGAGAAGGCTATGCCCTTATATCAGTTGATGAAGAAAACTGATAACTTTGTCTGGAATGATGCAGCTAATACCGCTTTTGAGGATTTGAAAAAGCAACTGGCAGAGCCCCCCGTCCTTGCTGCTCCGGTTGATAAGGAGCCCTTGCTACTGTATGTGGCGGCAAACGCATGAGCCGTCAGCGTGGCTATTGTGGTGGAGCGCAAGGAGGCGGGTAAGGAGCATCCGGTTCAGCGGCCGGTTTATTATGTCAGCGAGGTGCTCATTGAGTCCAAGCAGTGATACCCGCATTGGCAGAAGCTCGTATATGGTGTGTTCATGGCAAGCCGGAAGCTCAAGCATTATTTTCAGGTCATCCCATCACTGTGGTCAGTTCTACCCCTCTTGGTGATATTATCCAAAACAGAGAGGCTACAGGGAGAATTGCTAAGTGGGCTATAGAACTTGGACCTCATGGCCTCAAATATGTGCCACGCACTGCTGTTAAATCTCAGGCTTTGGTGGATTTCATCAATGATTGGACGGAGTCACAAGTGCCTGAGCAAAAGCCGGATAACACTTATTGGACTATTCACTTTGATGGGTCCAGACAGCTGGAGGGCTCGGGGGCTGGTGTTGTATTGGCTTCCCCTAAGGGTGACAAGTTCCATTATGTGATGCAGTTGATGTTTCCTTGCACTAACAATGCGGCTGAATACGAGGCTTTGCTCCACGGTCTTCGGGTAGCTAAGGAGATGAGCTTAAGCCGGGTAAGGTGCTTTGGTGACTCAGACTTGGTGGCTCAACAAGTATCAGGCACCTGGGATTCTAAGGATCCTCTCATGGCGGCTTATCGCCGCGAGGTTGATGCCATTGCTGGGCATTTCTAGGGATACCAAGTGGAGCACATTGATCGCAGGAAGAACGAGGCGGCTGATGCTTTAAGCCGGCTAGGCTCTCAGCGAAAGCCGGTGCCGCCTAACACTTTCCTGGATGTCCTGTATAACCCCTCGGTTAAGTTGCCTACAGAGGAGGACTTGGCTATCCCTGACCCGGAGGCACGACTGGTGGCGGCTCTTCATGTCATACCAGACTGGACAATGCCATATCTGGCTTATATAACCCGGGGAGAGTTGCCTGAGGATGAAACTTTGGCCAGGCAAATAACCCGGCGGGCTAGGTCAATGATCGTCATCGATGGCGAGTTACATCATCGCAGTGTTTCGGGGGCATTTCAACGTTGTATCTCCCTTGAGGAAGGCCAAGAGATCTTGCGGGAGATCCATGAAGGGGATTGTGGTCATCATGCCGGCTCAAAATCTCTTGTAGCCAAGGCTTTCCGTCATGGTTTTTATTGGCTGACGGCTCACGCGGATGCAGAGGACTTGGTCAGTAAATGTGATGGTTGCCAAAGGTTCTCACGACGGGCTCATGTGCCGGCTCAGGAGTTGAGGATGATCCCAATCACTTGGCCCTTTGCGGTCTGGGGGCTTGATATGGTTGGGCCTTTTAAACGGTCCAAGGATAAGAAGACCCACCTCTTGGTGGTAGTTGACAAATTCACAAAGTGGGTGGAAGCTGAGCCAGTTAGCAAGTGCGATGCAGCCACGGCGGTTCAATTTATGAAAAAGGTGATTTTCCGCTTTGGTTTTCCGCACAGCATTATAACTGACAACGGCACCAATCTCTCCAAAGGCGCCATGGAAGAATTTTGTCAACGAGAGCATATCCGAATTGATGTTTCTTCAGTGGCTCATCCTCAATCCAATGGTCAGGCTGAGAGAGCTAACCAGGAAATTCTGAAGGGTATCAAGCCCCGGCTTTTGGTCCCTTTACAACGGACGCTGGGTTGTTGGGTGGAGGAGTTACCTTCCGTCTTATGGAGCATCAACACTACTCCTAACAGGTCTACAGGCTTCATGCCTTTCTTCATGGTTTATGGAGCAGAAGCAGTCCTCCCCAGTGACATCCATCACGATTCACCTCGCGTGGCGGCTTATGTTGAGACGGATAATGAACAGGCGCGTCAAGATGCTCTGGATTTGTTGGACGAACAGCGTGATGTGGCAGCAGCCCGTTCAGCGATTTACCAACAAGACCTGCGCCGTTATCATAGCCGCCGGGTCAAATCCCGGGTCTTCCAGGAAGGCGACCTTGTGCTCCGGCTCATCCAGGATCAAACAGATGCACACAAGTTATCCCCACCTTGGGAAGGGCCCTTTGTGGTCAGCAAGAACTTGCACAACGGGTCATATTACCTCATTGATATTCGGGAGCATAAAGATTCGCGTAAATCTGAGGAGGAGACCCGTCGGCCGTGGAACATAGCTCAGCTTCGGCCTTACTACACTTGAGCTACCGGCTCTCGTGGTGTACATATTTATCTCGGACATGTATATATTATGATAAGCGATAAAGCAGGACCTCTGTCCTTTTTTCCTCCAAATAGGCGTGTGTTGTTTTTTACATACTGACTTAAAGGAGGATCCGGCTTATGATTGTATTCGAATCTAGCCGTAAGCAGTAAAGTCACTTGGGGGCTTCCTGTTCAAACATGGGTCGTATTCGAACCAAAGAGAACATAGCTATCGATACCCATTTGATTGGCAAAGTGCCGAGCTCATTGGGAGGTTGCCTTTGGTCATATTTGAATCATAGTTTAACCCCTCTGAGAACCGACGTGGATCGTATTCGAATCAGCGTCGTTAAACAATTTTAAGAATCACTTGGGGGCTTCCTGTTCAAACATGGGTCGTATTCGAACCAAAGAGAACATAGCTGTCGGTACCCTCTTGATTGGCATCGCCACACCCACTGGGGGCTGTATGATCGTATCCGAATCTTGGCTTAACCCCTTGGGGCCGGGTCTCTGGTCGTATTCGAACTGGAAGCCCCTAAGTTCTTCTGTTTTTTCACAAGTTTACTCTGAGGTGTGCATGGCCGGGTTTCACTTGCCGGTTTAACTTTGGTTTACAGTGTTAGTTGCACGTCATGGGTGTCATCAAGACAGGTAAACCGGAGTTAAGGTGTCAACCTTACTACCCGGGTTATTTAAACCGGAAGATGCTTACAGGCTGTTAAGTGTGTTATTATGGCTATGTTTAGAGTATAATTAAGGGCCAGTCCTTTGTTGATTCGTATTCCGGGTTATTTATCTCAAACACCTGATTCTTAGGGCGGTAAGCCGCCTCGAGACTTGTGATTTGCCTTTTCTATGCAGATACTTAAAGGCATCTTTTGAGGTTGAGAAAAACAAAGGGATGATTCTGACCCGGAGAAACATAAAGGAGACAAATTTAAAGGGCTTTCGCGTTCAAAACGTGCACGATGGCCCGACAGAGATAAATTGTTGCATTTACTCTATTACAATCATTCTTCAAGTCTAAAAGATGGAACAATGTTTGATAAGCCGCCAGCTAACTTATGATGCCCGCTGAGTTGAAGTCCCCGGCTCATTTCTGTCTTCTCCTCCGGCTGATCCCAAGACCTCGAAGGTCAATGATTTCCAGTTGATGCCGCTGAGAGCTTCGAACTGGGCTTCTTCGTCAATTAACCCGGCCGGGTCAATCTCCGGGGCGAAGGTGTGCTGACGAGCCGGAGGGATCAGATTGAGGGCTTCATAGCGAGGGGTTGGAATCCTCTGATTCTCCGCATCATAACCCGGCTGGTACTTGGTTAAGTCGGTGTCGTTCCCGATGAGGGTGGCCACCGGGCGTACAGCCTTCACACATGCCGCGAAGTCCTTCTGGTCGAAGGCTGAGCCGTCTTCCTTCAGGCTTGGGTAACCCAGGGCGATGTCGGCCGGGTCCAGCTCCGGCAGGAATGCTTTGGCCCGGCTCAGCGCGGCAATTGCTCCGGCTCTCGCGGAGGCCCGTCGTAGCTCCTGGATCCGCTGCGGCAGAACAGCGAGCCGGCGCAGGACTTCGGCCAGATGAGTTGGCACCTCGTTGGATAGGGCCACCACAGCTAAGGCACGCTGTGACCCGGTGTAGAGCTGTTCCACCAGGGTATACACGGCCTTTAACTTGGTGACCACGCTCTGGTTGAGGTTGGCACTCCTGGGACCTGTTTCACAAGATCAGATAAGCCGGTGACAAGGATGAATCATGACATATACAGACTTGATGAAAGCCGGTGAGGCGACTTACCGAAGATAGCAGCCACCATTTGGGACACCTGGCGCTTTAGGCCGGAGAGCTCAGCGGTCTTCTCAGTGAGGGCCTTCTCCGCCTGTTCTGCCCGGGTTACCAGTGCGGCCTTCTCTTCGACCCAGGCTTTCCTCTCAGCATCAAACTCGGTCTTCAACTTTTCTTGAGTGGCAATGCTGGATACAAACTTGGCGTTTGCCTTCCGGGTCTCCGTCTCCTGCATCTTTAGCCGGCTCTTGAGATCCGCAAGGTCCGCCTCTAGTTTCTTGCCAACAGCCTGCATGTATTTCCGGGTTAATTAACAGTTGTTATATAAGTCCCAAGCGCTTTCCAAGCAAAGGCACTTGGCACTTGGGGGCTAATGCATATTGAACGTCTCTATCTACGTACTGCCGGCTCAGTTGAGTAAGCCGGAACCTAAGTCTACAACATATTCAAGTATAAGTCATCGACTTGGGGGCTAGCATGGCAAAGGTAACTATGCAGTAAAGTAAGAAGACGGCAGAAGGGTACCTCGGATTTTTGTTGGATCTGGTTGACCATGGCAACCTCGGCGTCCCGGCTCTTGTGTACTTGGCTGATGTAGCCAGAGACGAGCTCTCCAATGCTCAAGTCGGTGTAGCCGGAGAGGTCCAGGTTCACCCGGTGGGGCTGCAGTAACTCCCCCTTCGCGGAGCATTTGGCCAACGCGGTCGGTCTCCCCGGCTCAATGAATTCCGTCCGGGTGATTACCACGTCCGGGTCGTCTGCTGGTGGGGCTGAGCCGGAGGCCTCCGGGTTAACCGAAGCTTCGGTCGTTGTTTTGGTAGTCGGGGCAGGGGCCTCAGGCGCCGTGTCCATTGGAGTGGTGGCTTCGGGGGCAGAGGCAGTTGGCGGCTCTTGAGCCGTCGCCTCCGGTTCAGGCAAGTCTGGCACTCCGGCTGACCTGGTCTTCTTTGCTCTTTTGGTGAGCTTTGCCTGGGCACTGAAAAGACAGAAGTGTTAGGCGCACAAAGAGTAAGTACAGACAAAGATAATGTAAGAAGATTGTTGTTACCCGGGCGCAGTCTTGAAGGCCGGCAGATTTGACTGCATGGAGTCACCCGAAGAGGGGGAGGTTTCCTGATAATTGGAGTCAGAAGAGTTGAGTGGCTGACGGATAACGCCCGCCAACGGATGAAAAGGGTACAGGTGAGAAAAAACCTCAGTGCGACGCTTCCTTGTTGCGTCGGGTAACCCGGCGGAGAGGTCGGTGTCCTTGCGGGCCTGGGTGTGACGCCGGCTTTCGTGAACCTGCTGCTTCAAAAGAAATTGAGGGTCTTGATGAGCTAATGGATGGGAAAAGCTTACTTTCCGGGTTACTCTTCGGACTTTCAGCTGTGGCAAAGGCTCCGAGTCGGAGGAAAGTGACATTACCTCTTCAACCACCGGGTTACTGGCGCCGGTGTCATCCTGTCAATGAGCAAATATTGATAAGTCGGACAGCAACAAACAACAAATATGGCAAGAATTTAAAGGTTTAAGGATTACCTCTGACTCGGAGCTGTCACTTAATTGCAGTAGCTCTGAAGCAGTGGGTCTGCTTCCCTTTTTGCGAGGGGCGGCTTTCTTGGCGGCTTTCTTCGCCTTCCTGGCCTTCTTGGCCGCTTCATGGTCATATTTGACCCGCCAGAACTTATCGTCAGCCTGAAAGGTACAATGATTGATTCTTAAAACGGTTCAATTGAAGGTTATATGCAGACGAAGATAAAAGTTAAAGTCAGCGGCTTACCGCTGGGGCTGGATTGGTCTTGCAGAAGGGGGCTAGCCCGGTTCTTCCGCAGTCTGCCAGGCTCTCATTTAGAAGAGCCTTGGTCTCTTCCTCTGCAACGTCTTCTGGAAGATCATTGCGACTGTGCCTCTGCGGGTCATCCTTTCGCCCGGTGTACTCACACATTAAGCCGGGGCGGCGGCTCAATGGGATCACCCGCCATGAGATCCAGACCCGGACCAGATCAATTCCGTTCAGACCGTTGCCTAGCAGGGCCTTGATCTTATTGATAGTTGGAAGCAGAGGTTGGCGTTCCGCTGCAGTCAGTTTGTCCGACAGTGGATGAGTCGGTTCTAGACGGGTTGGGCGAAAGCCGGGCAGCGGGTTCTCGTCAGCCGGGGACGTATCTTGGCAGTAGAACCAAGTCATATTCCAGTCCTTGGGGTGGCTTGGCGGCTCTGCGTAAGGGAACAGACAGTCCCTACGCCGCTGGATGGAGATGCCGCCTAACTCTAGACTTGGCCCGTTGGCACACTCATTTTGGCGGTTTAAGTAGAACAGCTCTCTGAAAAGCAGTAAACTGGGCTCTTCTCCAAGGTACACTTCGCAAAAGACTTGGAAGTTGCAGATGTTGGATACGGAGTTGGGTCCTATATCCTGAGGCCGTAAGTCAAAGAAGTTGAGCACGTCCCTGAAAAACTTTGAGCCGGGCGGTGCGAAGCCCCGGCTCATATGGTCTGCGAAGATCACTACCTCCCCGTCCCTTGGCTGTGGTCTCTCTTACGACGGGTCAGGGGCACGGTAGGACATGATTTCCTTCTTAGGTAAATATCCGAACTTAACGAAATTGGCCAGGGTCTCATCGGTGACGTTGGACCTCATCCAGTTGCAAGTGATGGGAGCCTTGGGAGGCATGGTGAAAGTTGGTGGTCTATGATAAAGAGAAAAGTGTCCGGGTTAATTATAAGCCGGAGATCTATTGTTCAAACTAAGATGGCGGCTTATGAAGGGGACTAATGATATATACTCAGATACAGTGGGTTAGTTAAGCCGGAGGATTCTACAGAGCATAGTTCTCTTTAAACCGGAAAGTTCTATGGCGCATGTTTTCTTTAAACCGGAGATATAAGCCGCCAAGATTCAATGGTTGCAGTTTTTACTAAGTGTGGTAAAACAGGTTTCACATATAGCAGTAACTTTGTTGGATCAAAATGGTCAGGTGAAATGAAAACTTTCTAGACCTAGAAACAGACGAGCGGATATTCTAGAGCTCGAACGAAGCATTTAAACAGTGGAAGGAGATTTACTGGAACTTGAAATGAGGCTTAAACAGCTACCGCACTAGTTCTATGCAAGGTTAAAGATCAACCAAGTACAGTGGCTACAAAAACTACCGAGGTTTGTGGCAATGGCGATGAACGCGAAGAACACAGACGAACCCTACAGCAGATTTATCTGACAGGGCAAAGGAGACTCACCGGAGCTGGAGAAGAGCGGAGGTCGCCGCCGTGTATCTGGTCCGGATCAGGGTGATGCAGCGGCCGGGTTGATGAAGACCAGGGGCGCGACGGCGGCGGCAGTGGCGGAGCTCGGGCAGAGGAGCGACGGCGCGAGGAGGAAGAAGAGAGCGTGAGAAGAACCTGTTGGGCCGGCCTATTTATAAGGCGAGGTCATAAGTGGGCGCGAGATTCAAGGAGACCACGGCGTGGTTATCTCCCCCCACGACGCCTCGATTTTCGGAATGGCAGTAAAAGCAAAGATCCGTTGCGGATCTGGCGGAGTAAAAAACGGACTTAATGGAGAATGACGTCACGGCGGATTATCCGGAGTCCAGAGGATGACGTCACTCCGGGTTATGGCCTTCACATGAATGATAAGCCGGAGATTTTTTCTGTCAGAAGAGTTGAAGATTGACATGAGCAGGCTCAAATCAATCTGGGGCCTAATGTTGAGGATATAGACCTTAGAGTCACCCGCCAGGAGGGGCCGGGTTACTCGTACGGTTGTTGCCAGAAGCCCGGAGCCAAGTTTCAAGACGATGGGCCAGAGATGGGCTGAGACCCGGATATGGCTTAAGGCCCGTAGTTATAATCATTATTATAGTAGAACTTGTAGCGTAAGGCAAGTATAGTTTAGAGTCCGAGCCGGATACTCTTATAAGCCAGCCGGGACTCTAAGGGCTGCTGGGCGTCAGCCTCCCTATATAAAGGGACGACTCGGCAGCAGTTTAGGGACAACAATCTGATCGAGAGCCGGGCATAGCAGTTTAGCTCCCAGGTGATCGTAACCTTAATCAATACCACCTCAAACTGGACGTAGGCTTTTACCTTCACCGTAAGGGGCCGAACCAGTATAAACCCTCGTGTTCCTTGTCCCGCATTAACCCCTCCAAGCTTCCTAGCTGCGATGGCTCCACGACTAAGTCCTAGCTCGAGGACAACTGCCGTGACAATTCCACGACAAGGGTCATATTTCATTCTAGCATTCAAAGACTTCTCTTTCAGCTTAGCTAACAGTTTCTTAAGATCATATCTATCTTTGCAAGCAAAAAGGTCTCTAGCAGTTTCTTCATCCATAACATAACCCTCAGGCACATCAGGCAATTCATATCTAGGGGGAGAATCTTCATCATCACTTTCATCAATATTATCTGTTTCAATAATTTCATTCTCTCTAACCCTAGCAAGTTGTTCATCAAGAAATTCACCTAATGGCACAGTACTATCAAGCATAGAAGTAGTTTCATCATAAGCATCATGCATAGCAGAAGTGGCATCATCAATAACATGCGACATATTAGAATCAATAACAGGTGTAGGTGTCGCAAATTTACTCATAACAGAAGGTGAATCAAGTGCAGACCTAGATGGCAGTTCGTTACCTCCCCTCGTAGTTGAGGGAAAAAACTTGGTTCTTTCATCTTTCAAGTTCCTCATAGTGATCAACAGATATAAATCCCAAGTGACTCAAAGAATAGAGCTATGCTCCCGGCAACAGCGCCAGAAAATAGTCTTGATAACCCACAAGTATAGGGGATCGCAACAGTTTTCGAGGGTAGAGTATTCAACCCAAATTTATTGATTCAACACAAGGGGAGCTAAAGAATGTTCTCAAGTATTAGCAGTTGAGTTGTCAATTCAACCACACCTGAAAGACTTAATATCTGCAGCAAAGTATTTAGTAGCAAAGTAGTATGGAAGTAACGGTAATAGTGGCAAAGGTAACAGTAATAGTTTTTGTAGCAATCATAATAGTGGCAACGGAAAAGTAACTAAGCAAAGATCAATATGTGAAAAGCTCGTAGGCAATGGATCAATGATGGATAATTATGTCGGATGCGATTCCTCATGCAATAGTTATAACATAGGGTGACACAGAACTAGCTCCAGTTCATCAATGTAATGTAGGCATGTATTCCGAATATAGTCATACGTGCTTATGGAAAAGAACTTGCATGACATCTTTTGTCCTACCCTCCCGTGGCAGGGGGGTCCTATTGGAAACTAAGGGATATTAAGGCCTCCTTTTAATAGAGTACCGAACCAAAGCATTAACACTTAGTGAATACATGAACTCCTGAAACTACGGTCATCACCGGGAGTGGTCCCGATTATTGTCACTTCGGGGTTGCCGGATCATAACACATAGTAGGTGACTATTGACTTGCAAGATAGGATCAAGAACGCACATATATTCATGAAAACATAATAGGTTCAGATCTGAAATCATGGCACTCAGGCCCTAGTGACAAGCATTAAGCATAGCAAAGTCATAGCAACATCAATCTTAGAACATAATGGATACTAGGGATCAAACCCTAACAAAACTAAGTCAATTACATGGTAAATCTCATCCAACCCATCACCGTCCAGCAAGCCTGCGATGGAATTACTCACGCACGGCGATGAGCATCATGAAATTGGTGATGGAGGATGGTTGATGATGACGATGGCGACGGATTCCCCTCTCCGGAGCCCCGAATGGACTCCAGATCAGCCCTCCTGAGGAAGATTAGGGCTTGGCGGCGGCTCCTTATCGTAAAACGCGATGAATCCTTCTCCCTGATTTTTTCTCCCCGAACATGAATATATGGAGTTGGGGTTGAGGTCGGTGGTGTCCCAGGAGGCCCACGAGGCAGGGGCGCGCCCCAGGGGGGGCGCCCTGCACCCTTGTGGACAAGGTGTGGGCCCCCTGATGCTGAATCTTTCGCCAATATTTTTCATTAATTCCAAAACGTGTCTCCGTGGATTTTCAGGTCATTCTAAGAACTTTTATTTGTGCACAAAAATAACACCATGGCAGTTCTGCTGAAAACGGCGTCTGTCCGGGTTAGTTCCATTCAAATAATGCAAGTTAGAGTCCAAAACAAGAGCAAAAGTGTTTGGAAAAGTAGATACGTTGGAGACGTATCACTGAGTCAGAGGAAATAATAGTTACCTCTTCTTCAACTGGTTGGCTGGCCCCCGTGTCATCCTGATGATAATCAGTGTCAATAAGATAATTGAAAAAGGAGCCCAGGGAGTCAAGGGCTATCTCCGACTCAGAACTGTCGTCCAATTCAAACATCTCAGAAGCATTTAATTTCTTCTTAGTTTTCTTGGCGGCTTTCTTGACGGCTTTTGCTTTGGCCCTGGCTTTCTTGGCAGCTTCATGGTCATACTCCTTCTTCCAAAAAGCGGAGTTAGCCTGTGAAAGTCATTAAGGTTGAGTTAATAGAACATTTGAATGATAAGGTAAAATAAATAAGTTGGAGACTCACGGCTGGTGGCGGGTTCAGTGTGCAGAAAGGGTTCAGTCCCACCTTACTGCAGCTTTCCTGGCTCTCATTAAGAAGGGGTTTTTGTCATCTCATTGATTGCGTTATCAGTTAAACGCGTGGAGCAGTAGCGCAGTGGGTCTTTTGCATCACCTGTATAAGTACACATTAAGCCGGAACGGCGGCTCAAGGGTATGATTCTCCAAGAAACCCAGCACCGAACCAAGTCAATACCAGTTAACCCATTTCCCAGCAGGGCCTTGACCTTTGAAATAGTAGGTGCAAGCTTTGCACGTCCAGCTGTGGTAAGCCATTCGGGAAGATGATGTTTGGGGTTGATTCGTTCGGTACGATAACCCGGCAGTGGATTCTCATCAGCCGGAGAAGTATCTTTACAATAGAACCATGTTTGATTCCAATCTTTGGGGTGACTCGGTAGGCGAGCATAGGGGAAGATAGCATCTCTTCTCCATTGAATTGAGACTCCGCCAAGTTCTAAGCTGGGTCCATTGGTAAATTCGTTCTGCCGGTTCAGATAAAAATTTTCCCTGAAGAGTTCAACGCTGGGTTCTTCTTGAAGGTATACTTCACAGAAAACTTGAAAATTGCAGATGTTTGACACGGAATTGGGTCTGATGTCTTGAGGATGAAGCTGAAAGAAGTGCAGAACCTCTCGGAAAAATTTAGATCCAGGTGGTGAGAAGCCCCGGTTCATGTGATCAGTAAAAGAAATGACCTCACCATCTTGTGGCTGAGGTCTTTCTTCACCTGGTGTGGGAGCACGCCAGTGCAGGATGTTTTTTGCTGGTAAAAAGCCGACTTTGACAAAGAACAAGAGCGTGTTTTCAGTGACAATGGAAGGAACCCAATTACATGAGGTAACTGTCTTCGGCATCGTAGGGGAAGAAGCCTAAAAGAAAGAAAAATTTGCCGGTTTAAGTTGATTTGTTAAGCCGGAGATGAACGCTGCAGCATATATTCGCATTGGCGGCTTAAACGGGGCCTAATGACATATGACTACTTATAACTGGTGATGTAAGACGGCATGACAATAATGGTATTTAAGATCTATCAAGAGCGAATTCTGCTAAGTGTTGGATAGACAGGTTTTACAGACTGGTGCGGTTAATTTGGATCTAACGCTGTGCGAAAAAAGAAATTAAAATCAAAGCCTAATATCGCAGCAGCGGAGGAACTAGCATATTGGCAAGATTTCTGCATCTAGGAAGCATATTCAGTGATTAAGAGAAGGTACAGAAACAGTTTCTGCATATTTCAAAAGTTATTTTTGGATTGAAGAAAGGATAAAACAGAGGTATGATGAAGAACGACGATGAACTCCGAAGAACTTCAGAAAACCCTAATGGAGATCTACAGTAGAGAAAGGAGAGGTGCTTAATGGATGCACTGAGCAATGGAGAGGCGCCGCAGTTTCTCTGGTCTCATTCAGGTCGATGCAGCGGCCGGGGTCGAGGAAGACGACGAGGTCGGCGACGGCGGTGTTCAGATGCGCAGATGCGTTGTGAGAGAGAGAAAGGTTGAAGACGAGAAGGCAAAGGGGGGAGAGTGAAAATGGACCTCTGGTCCTATTTATAAGGCTGGAAGGATAAGTGGCGTGCGCGGGAATCGAGGAGACCAAAAAATGGATATGTGATGGTGCAAACGCCTTGATTTTCGGGGGTTCAGTAAAAGAGAAGATTTATTAAGATTTGGACCTTGTGCAATATTAATGACAGGTGACGTCATGGCGGGTTACCACAATCCCAGGAGATGACGTCATGGCGGGTTACAAGATCTCGCGAGAGTAAATGAAAAAGGATTTTTTCTGAGTGTTGAAGATTGACATGAACAAGTTCAAATCAACCTGGGGCCTAATGTTGGGGATATGACTAAAGGGTATAACCCGCCCAGGAGGGGCCGGGTTATACCGATGACGGTTCATCAACGAAAGGCCCGTAAAGATGTCGAAGATGGCGGTTCATGAAGCAGCATTACTAAGGACCCAAAGCCCAAAGGCGGCTTAAGGCCCATAGGTATAAACCGCCATATGTGTGTTACTTGTATTGTAAGGCAAGTATAGTTAGTGACCGAGCCGGACAAGTTGTGTATGAGCCGGCCGGGACTCCGTGAGCCGCAGGGCGTCAACCTGTGTATATAAAGGGACGACCCGACGGCGGCTTAGGACAAGAGATAAGAGATCGAAAGCTAGGTCAAGCGTATTCGCTCCCTAGTAATGGAAACCCAAGAAATACCACCTCAAGCTGGATTAGGCCTTTACCTTCACCGCAAGGGGCCGAACTAGTATAAAATCCTTGTGTCCTTTGTCCTGTTTAACCCCTTTAAGCTAACCTAGTTGTGATGGCTCCACGACTAAGTCCTTTTGCTAGGACATCTGCCGTGACAATTCCACGACACCTTTTATATCTTTAGGACACGACATTTTTTCAATAGCATCAAATTTAGCTTTATCGACTTCAATACTTCTTTCGGAGACTTTATGCCCCAAGACAATACCTTCATTAACCATAAAGTGGCACTTCCCCCAATTCAAGACGAGATTAGTTTCTTCACATCTCTGCAAAACTCGATCAAGGTTGCTTAAGCAATCATCAAAAGAAGTTCCGTAAACGGAGAAATCATCCATGAAAATCTCAACAATCTTTTCACAAAAAACAGAGAATATAGCAGTCATACATCTTTGAAAATTAGCAGGTGCATTGCATAAACCAAAAGGCATACGTCTATAAGCAAAGGTACCGAAAGGGCAAGTAAAAGTAGTTTTTTCTTTATCCTCTTGTGACACAGGTATTTGGGAAAAACCACTGTTCAAGATATCTCCCGATATTTCGATAAATCGGCCGATTTATCGCTAACCGTTGTGTGAAGGATAAGATAAATCGACCGATAAATCAGCCGATATGGCGATAAATTGGTCGATATGCCGATAAACTGGCCGATTTACCCCTTATCATGGGTCGACTGATAAGTTACCGATAAGCGATATCCCCAACATTGGAAAAAACAGAATAACCATCTAGAAAGCAGAAATGTGTATGTTTTGATAGTCTTTCTACCATTTGATCAATAAATGGCAGAGGGTAACGATCTTTCCTAGTAGCTTTATTCAATTTCCTAAAATCAATTACCATTCTATAACCTGTGACAATTCTTTGGGGAATCAATTTATTTTTATCATTAGGAACGATGGTAATACCTCCCTTCTTAGGGACACAATGAAAAGGACTAACCCATCTCAACAATAGGATAGATTATACCTGCTTCCAGAAGCTTTAATATTTCATTTCTTACCACTACTTTCATCTTAGGATTCAACCGTCGCTGATGATCAACAACTGGTTTAGCATCAGGTTCCATATTAATTTTGTGCTGACTTAGTGGGACTAATGCCCTTAAGATCATACAGAGTATATCCAATAGCAGCATGGTGCTTCTCCAGAGTTTTCAATAATTTCTTTTCCTCATGCTCTGAAAGGTTAGCACTAATAATAACAAGATATATCTTCTTTTCATCAAGGTAAGCATATTTCAAAGTATCAGGTAATTGTTTAAGATCGAACACAGGATCACTCTTGGGTGGTAGAGGATCTCCAAGAGTATCAACAGGCAAATTGTGTTTCAAAACAGGCATTTGTTTAAAGAAAATCTTGTCTAACTCCTTTCTTTCATTCATGAACATATCATTTTCATGGTCTAGAAAATATTGTTCTAAAGAATCAGTAGGAGGCACGACAATAGAAGGAAGACCACTAATTTCATCTCTATTAGGCAATTCTTTATCATGAGGTTGTCTACGAAATTTGGAGAAATTAAACTCACGATACACATCCCCAAAACTGACTCTAACAGTTTCTTTCTCACAAGCTATTTTAGCATTAACAGTGTTCAAGAAAGGTCTACCAAATATAATGGGACAAAAATCATCTTGTGGGGAACCAAGAACTAGAAAATCAGTAGGGTATTTTATTTTCCCACACAAGACTTCAACATCTCTAACTATCCCAATTGGTGAGATAGTGTCTCTATTGGCAAGCTTAATAGTAACATCAATATCTTCAATTTCAGCAGGTGCAATATCATTCATAATTTCTTGGTATAAAGTAAAGGGAATTGCACTCACACTAGCACCCAAATCACATAAGCCATGATAACAGTGATCTCCTATCTTAATAGAAACAACAAGCATGCCAACAATAGGTCTATGTTTATCTTCATTATCGGGTTTAGCAATTCTAGCAGCTTCATCGGAGAACTAAATAACATGCCCATCAATATTATCGACTAAGAGATCTTTAACCATAGCAATACTAGGTTCAACTTTAATTTGTTCAGGGGGTGTAGGTGTTCTATTATAATTCTTATGAACCACAGTTGAAGCTTTAGCATGTTCTTTTATCCTAACAGGGAAAGGTGGTTTCTCAATATAAGCAGTAGGAATAACAGGACCAACATTATAAGTAATGGTTTCCTCTTCAGCTTTAATAGGTTCTACTATTTTTACTTCAATGGGAGGATGATATTTAAACCACTTCTCCTTAGGGAGATCAACATGAGTAGCAAATGATTCACAAAAAGAAGCTACTATCTCAGAGTCAAGTCCATATTTAGTGCTAAATTCACGAAAAGCATCGGTATCCATAAAAGATTTAACACAATCAAACTTAAGGTTTATACCTGACTCCTTACCTTCGCTGAGCTCCCAATGTTTAGAGTTGCATTTAATTCTTTCCAAAAGATCCCATTTGAATTCAATAGTTTTCTTCATAAAAGAACTAGTACAAGAACTATCGAGCATGGATTGATCATTACGACAAAGCCGAGCATAAAAGTTCCGAATAATAATTTCTCTTGAGAGCTCATGATTGGGGCATGAATATAACATTGACTTAAGCCTCCCCAAGCTTGAGCGATACTTTCTCCTTCATGAGGCCAAAAATTATATATATATATATATATATATAATTCCATTCATGATGAACCAGATGCATAGGATACAACTTCTGATGAAATTCCAATTTCAATCGGTTGTAATTCCAAGTACCAATATCATCGCATAGCCTATACCATGTCAATGCATTTCCCTTCAAAGCTAAAGGGAAGACCTTCTTCTTGACGTCATCCTCGGGCAAATCTGCAAGCTTAAATAATCCACAAACTTCATCCACATAGATTAGATGCATATCAGGATGTAGTAATCCACCTCCTGCATAAGGACTAGCTAGCAGTTTCTCTATCATACCCGAAGGAATTTCATAATAAATATTTTCAGTAGGTTCAGTAGGTTGTGGAGCAACTCTTTGTTCTTCTGTTCGAGGTGAAGATACCCCGAACAAACCCCTCAAAGGATGGTTTTCCATAGTGACAAGTGGCAGTAAATTTCAGCACGTAATATAAATGTTTCCTTACCAAATTCCACTTACCAAAGGCGCTTCATTCCCCGGCAATGGCGCCAGAAAAGAATCTTGATGACCCACAAGTATAGGGGATCTATTGTAGTCCTTTCGATAAGTAAGAGTGTCAAACCCAACGAGGAGCAGAAGGAAATGACAAGCGGTTTTCAGCAAGGTATTCTCTGCAAGCAATGAAATTATCGGTAACAGATAGTTTTGTGATAAGATAATTCATAACAGGTAACAAGTAACAAGTGTAACAAAGGTGCAGCAAGGTGGCCCAATCCTTTTTTAGCAAAGGATAAGCCTGGATGGACTCTTATATAAAGCAAAGCGCTCCCGAGGACACATGGGAAATATTGTCAAGTTAGTTTTCATCATGCTCATATGATTCACGTTCGTTACTTTGATAATTTGATATGTGGGTGGACCGGTGCTTTGGTGTTGTCCTTACTTGGACAAGCCTCCCACTTATGATTAACCCCTCTCGCAAACATCCACAACTACGAAAGAAGAATTAAGATAAATCTAACCATAGCATGAAACATGTGGATCCAAATCAGCCCCTTACGAAGCAAATCATAAACTAGGGTTTAAGCTTCTATCACTCTGGCAACCCATCATCTACTTATTACTTCCCAATGCCTTCCCCTAGGCCCTAATCATGGTGAAGTGTCATGTAGTCGACACTCACATAACACCACTAGAGGAAAGACAACATACATCTCATCAAAATATCAAACGAATACCAAATTCACATGATTATTTATAACAAGACTTCTCCCAGTCCTCCGTAACTACTCACAAAGCACGTTCATGTTCAAGATCAGAGGGCTATTGAATATCATTAAGGATCTGAACATATGATCTTCCACGAAATAAACCAACTAGCATCAACTAGAAGGAGTAATCAACAGTACCAGCAACCCACAGGTACCAATATGAGGTTTTGAGACAAAGATTGAATACAAGAGATGAACTAGGGTTTGACAGGAGATGGTGCTGTTGAAGATGTTGATGGAGATTGACCCCCTCTCGATGAGAGGATCGTTGGTGATGACAATGGCTTTGATTTCCCCCTCCCGAAGGGAAGTTTCCCCGGCAGAATAGCTCTGCTGGAGCCCTAGGTTGCTTCTGCCCAGGTTCCGCCTCGAGACGGCAGCGCTTCGTCCCGAAAGCTTCCTTCTGATTTTTTTTCAGGTAAAAACCCTTCATATAGCGGAAGATGGACACCAGAGACCTAGCAGGGGCCCATAAGCCCTAGGGGCGCCCCAGGCTTGTGGCCACCTGGTGGGCCCCATCTGGTATTTTCTTCGCCTAATAATTCTTATATATTCCAAAATAATTCTCCGCAGGACTTTTGGAGTTGTGCAGAATAGGTCTCGCAGATTTGCTCCTTTCTGGTCCAGAATTCCAGCTGCTGGCATTCTCCCTCTTTGTGTAAACCTTGTAAAATAAGAGAGAAAATGCATAAGTATTGTACCATAATGTGTAATAACAACCCATAATGCAATAAATATCAATATAAAAGCATGATGCAAAATGGACGTATCAAGGAGCAGCAGGCGACTTTCGCCCAAGCACAAGCATTATACCAGGCTTGGGACGGAAAACTACGATGTGTCGGACCAGGCTTGGAACCCGGGTCCGAGGACATGGTGTGGTGGCCAGGCTAGTCAGGCCCCGCGAGTAGGACTAGGGCCGACGTCAGAGCGACCTCGGGAAAATCCATCTAGGAGACCGATATCAGATCTGAATACATTTTTCTCTCCAACCCACCCCCACGTCGAGTACCGCCCGATCAATCAGGGACGATTGACATTTGGGAT
This sequence comes from Triticum aestivum, assembly GCF_018294505.1. Taxonomy (NCBI): domain Eukaryota; kingdom Viridiplantae; phylum Streptophyta; class Magnoliopsida; order Poales; family Poaceae; genus Triticum; species Triticum aestivum. Next base: position 483,609,255 of record NC_057802.1, on the reverse strand, counting down.
TTAGCCCTCGTCGTGCAAAAGACAAACGAAATGGTTCGGCAATTCTGGACACATTTTTTGTTTACGAAAAACAAAATTCCGGATTGCACAGATCGGGAGGCCATATCGGCATTCCTTTACAACGTCTACAATAAGGGACTTGGAAAAGTTGTTTCACGAGAACATCTCAGGACGTTCGTTGAACTCTCCGACATAGTGACAAAATATTGTGCTATGGAGGACGCTTGGTCAGCCAATCAATGGCACCAGAGCCCCAGTTCGGAGCTACTCAAAGTAGGGGAAGAAAGCAGGCGCCCATGTTGGAACAGATGATTAAAGTGCGCCAACACCAATGAGCAAGACGACTAGCTGTCATGGAAGAAAAGTCAGAATGACAAAACCAAATCGCTGCTAGACACCATACTCGACAAGCCATGCGCGATTGACCCCACCTCCCCTAATAAGCAAGTCACCCACAATCTCAGGAGTTGTTGGATCATATGACAAATAGCAAATGGGGGAGTGAAGTTCCTAGACAACCTCAGCATTCATCAAACCAGGGTGCAACAGTCAATCATAATCAAGGGCACCACCCGTATGAAGCCAGGGACGTCCTCATGATCTACGAGACCCACTCCTCAATAAATCATCGAAAAAGAGCACTTCGAGAGATCTGCCACATTGACTGCACGACAACATCAGAAAATAGGTGGTCTGACATTTTGATCACCTTTGGTCACCAAGACCAACCGATAGGAGTCCACGGCCGAGGAGTTGCGGCTCTCGTCCTCGACCCTATCATTGACGGATATCGACTATGCAAGGTCCTTATGGAAGGAGGCAACAACCTCAACCTCATCTATGAAGATACTTTGCAAAAATTTCATGTTCACCCCGACAATCTATCTAAAACGATCTCTATTGGAACTCGTCTTGATGCTCCGCTGGATGAAGCACTACATGGCTTTCTGCGCGAGAATTGGGACATCTTTGTCGGGCACCCTTCTAATATGCTAGGTATCCCAAGAAACCTCATGGAGCATAGTCTGAATATTATTTGAGGGGTTCAAACAAGTTAAGAAGGCACTTCCTCGCTATGTCGTAGAACGTGTTTTTGTCATCGGCGGGGTCACTATTACAAAAGAAGACCTAGCCCCCGTGTCGCCCCTCCCGCGGGTGACACGGGCGGCGGCGCCACCTCCTGCCGCTAGCCCTCCCCCTCCTCCCCTTCCCCGCCGCCACCAGCCAGAGCTGCCTGGGCAAAGCCCCCCGCAGTGGCTGGCGGCGGGGGCCTTCTCCCCTCCTCTCGTCCATGGCCTGCGGGGGCGGCCAGGCCGGGTGGAGGCGCCGGGGCAGTGGGGTCCTATTGGAAACTAAGGGATATTAAGGCCTCCTTTTAATAGAGTACCGAAGCAAAGCATTAACACTTAGTGAATACATGAACTCCTCAAACTACGATCATCAGCGGGAGTGGTCCCAATTATTGTCACTTCAGGGTTGCCGGATCATAACACATAGTAGGTGACTATTGACTTGCAAGATAGGATCAAGAACACACATATATTCATGAAAACATAATAGGTTCAGATCTGAAATCATGGCACTCGGGCCCTAGTGACAAGCATTAAGCATAGCAAAGTCATAGCAACATCAATCTTAGAACATAATGGATACTAGGGATCAAACCCTAACAAAACTAACTCGATTACATGGTACTCTCATCCAACCCATCACCGTCCAGCAAGCCTGCGATGGGATTACTCATGCACGGCGATGAGCATCATGAAATTGGTGATGGAGGATGGTTGATGATGACGATGGCGACGGATTCCCCTCTCCGGAGCCCCGAACGTACTCCAGATCTCCTGAGGAAGATTAGAGCTTGGCGGCGGCTCCGTATCGTAAAACGCGATGAATACTTCTCCCTGATTTTTTTTCTCCCCGAACGTGAATATATGGAGTTGGGGTTGAGGTCGGTGGAGTCCCAGGAGGCCCACGAGCCAGGGGGGCGCGCCCTGCACCCTTGTGGACAAGGTGTGGGCCCCCTGATGCTGGATCTTTCGCCAATATTTTTCATTGATTCCAAAACGTGTCTCCGTGGATTTTCAGGTCATTCCGAGAACTTTTATTTCTGCACAAAAATAACACCATGGCAGTTCTGCTGAAAACGGCGTCTGTCCGGGTTAGTTCCATTCAAATAATGCAAGTTAGAGTCCAAAACAAGGGCAAAAGTGTTTGGAAAAGTAGATACGTTGGAGACGTATCACTGAGTCGAAGGAAATAATAGTTACCTCTTCTTCAACCGCTTGGCTGGCCCCCGTGTCATCCTGATGATAATCAGTGTCAATAAGATAATTGAAAAAGGAGCCAAGGGAGTCAAGGGCTATCTCCGACTCAGAACTGTCGTCCAATTCAAACATCTCAGAAGCATTTAATTTCTTCTTAGTTTTCTTGGCGGCTTTCTTGACGGCTTTTGCTTTGGCCCTGGCTTTCTTGGCAGCTTCATGGTCATACTCCTTCTTCCAAAAAGCGGAGTTAGCCTGTGAAAGTCATTAAGGTTGAGTTAATAGAACATTTGAATGATAAGGTAAAATAAATAAGTTGGAGACTCACGGCTGGTGGCGGGTTCAGTGTGCAGAAAGGGTTCAGTCCCACCTTACTGCAGCTTTCCTGGCTCTCATTAAGAAGGGGTTTTTGTCATCTCATTGATTGCGTTATCAGTTAAACGCGTGGAGCAGTAGCGCAGTGGGTCTTTTGCATCACCTGTATAAGTACACATTAAGCCGGAACGGCGGCTCAAGGGTATGATTCTCCAAGAAACCCAGCACCAAACCAAGTCAATACCAGTTAACCCATTTCCCAGCAGGGCCTTGACCTTTGAAATAGTAGGTGCAAGCTTTGCACGTCCAGCTGTGGTAAGCCATTCGGGAAGATGATGTTTGGGGTTGATTCGTTCGGTACGATAACCCGGCAGTGGATTCTCATCAGCCGGAGAAGTATCTTTACAATAGAACCATGTTTGATTCCAATCTTTGGGGTGACTCGGTAGGCGAGCATAGGGGAAGATAGCATCTCTTCTCCATTGAATTGAGACTCCGCCAAGTTCTAAGCTGGGTCCATTGGTAAATTCGTTCTGCCGGTTCAGATAAAAATTTTCCCTGAAGAGTTCAACGCTGGGTTCTTCTTGAAGGTATACTTCACAGAAAACTTGAAAATTGCAGATGTTTGACACGGAATTGGGTCCGATGTCTTGAGGATGAAGCTGAAAGAAGTGCAGAACGTCTCGGAAAAATTTAGATCCAGGTGGTGAGAATCCCTGGTTCATGTGAGCAGTAAAAGAAATGACCTCACCATCTTGTGGCTGAGGTCTTTCTTCACCTGGTGTGGGAGCACGCCAGTGCAGGATGTTTTTTGCTAGTAAAAAGCCGACTTTGACAAAGAACAAGAGCGTGTTTTCAGTGACAATGGAAGGAACCCAATTACATGAGGTAACTGTCTTCGGCATCGTAGGGGAAGAAGCCTAAAAGAAAGAAAAATTTGCTGGTTTAAGTTGATTTGTTAAGCCGGAGATGACCGCTGCAGCATATATTCGCATTGGCGGCTTAAACGGGGCCTAATGACATATGACTACTTATAACTGGTGATGTAAGACGGCATGACAATAATGGTATTTAAGATCTATCAAGAGCGAATTCTACTAAGTGTTGGATAGACAGGTTTTACAGACTGGTGCGGTTAATTTGGATCTAACGCTGTGCGAAAAAAGAAATTAAAATCAAACCCTAATATTGCAGCAGCGGAGGAACTAGCATATTGGCAAGATTTCTGCATCTAGGAAGCATATTCAGTGATTAAGAGAAGGTACAGAAACAGTTTCTGCATATTTCAAAAGTTATTTTTGGATTGAAGAAAGGATAAAACAGAGGTATGATGAAGAACGACGACGAACTCCGAAGAACTTCAGAAAACCCTAATGGAGATCTACAGTAGAGAAAGGAGAGGTGCTTAATGGATGCACTGAGCAATGGAGAGGCGCCGCAGTTTCTCTGGTCTCGTTCAGGTCGATGCAGCGGCCGGGGTCGAGGAAGACGACGAGGTCGGCGACGGCGGTGTTCAGATGCGTAGATGCGTTGTGAGAGAGAGAAAGGTTGAAGACAAGAAGGCAAAGGGGGGAGAGTGAAAATGGACCTCTGGTCCTATTTATAAGGCTGGAAGGATAACTGGCGTGCGCGGGAATCGAGGAGACCAAAAAATGGATATGTGATGGTGCAAACGCCTCGATTTTCGGGGGTTCAGTAAAAGAGAAGATTTATTAAGATTTGGACCTTGTGCAATATTAATGACATGTAACGTCATGCCGGGTTACCACAATCCCAGGAGATGACGTCATGGCGGGTTACAAGATCTCGCGAGAGTAAATGAAAAAGGATTTTTTCTGAGTGTTGAAGATTGACATGAACAAGTTCAAATCAACTTGGGGCCTAATGTTGGGGATATGACTATTGGGTATAACCCGCCCAGGAGGGGCCGGGTTATACCGATGACGGTTCATCAAGACAAGGCTCGTAAAGATGTCAAAGATGGTGGTTCATGAAGCAGGCTTACTAAGGACCCAAAGCCCAAAGGCGGCTTAAGGCCCATAGGTATAAACCGCCATATGTGTGTTACTTGTATTGTAAGGCAAGTATAGTTAGTGACCGAGCCAGACAAGTTGTGTATGAGCCGGCCGGGACTCCGTGAGCCGCAGGGCGTCAACCTGTGTATATAAAGGGACGACCCCGCGGCGGCTTAGGGCAAGAGATAAGAGATCTAAAGCTAGGTCAAGCGTATTCGCTCCCTAGTAATCGAAACCCAAGAAATACCACCTCAAGCTGGATTAGGCCTTTACCTTCACCGCAAGGGGCCGAACTAGTATAAAATCCTTGTGTCCTTTGTCCTGTTTAACCCCTTTAAGCTAACCTAGTTGCGATGGCTCCACGACTAAGTCCTTTTGCTAGGACATCTGCCGTGACAATTCCACGACACCTTTGATATCTTTAGGACACGACATTTTTTCAGTAGCATCAAATTTAGCTTTATTGACTTCACTACTTCTTTTGGAGACTTTATGCCCCAAGACAATACCTTCATTAACCATAAAGTGGCACTTCCCCCAATTCAAGACGAGATTAGTTTCTTCACATCTCTGCAAAACTCGATCAAGGTTGCTTAAGCAATCATCAAAAGAAGTTCCGTAAACGGAGAAATCATCCATGAAAATCTCAACAATCTTTTCACAAAAAACAGAGAATATAGCAGTCATACATCTTTGAAAATTAGCAGGTGCATTGCATAAACCAAAAGGCATACGTCTATAAGCAAAGGTAAAGGTACCGAAAGGGCAAGTAAAAGTAGTTTTTTCTTGATCCTCTTGTGACACAGGTATTTGGGAAAAAACAGAATAACCATCTAGAAAGCAGAAATGTGTATATTTTGATAGTCTTTCTACCATTTGATCAATAAATGGCAGAGGATAACGATCTTTCCTAGTAGCTTTATTCAATTTCCTAAAGTCAATTACCATTGTATAACCTGTGACAATTCTTTGCGGAATCAATTCATTTTTATCATTAGGAACAACGGTAATACCTCCCTTCTTAGGGACACAATGAAAAGGACTAACCCATCTCAACAATAAGATAGATTATACCTGCTTCCAGAAGCTTTAATATTTCATTTCTTACCACTTCTTTCATCTTAGGATTCAACCATCGCTGATGATCAACAACTGGTTTAGCATCAGGTTCCATATTAATTTTTGTGCTGACTTAGTGGGACTAATGCCCTTAAGATCATACAGAGTATATCCAATAGCAGCATGGTGCTTCTTCAGAGTTTTCAATAATTTCTTTTCCTCATGCTCTAAAAGGTTAGCACTAATAGTAACAAGATATATCTTCTTTTCATCACGGTAAGCATATTTCAAAGTATCAGGTAATTGTTTAAGATCGAACACAGGATCACTCTTGGGTGGTAGAGGATCTCCAAGAGTATCAACAGGCAAATTGTGTTTCAAAACAGGCATTTGTTTAAAGAAAATCTTGTCTAACTCCTTTCTTTCATTCATGAACATATCATTTTCATGGTCTAGCAAATATTGTTCTAAAGGATCAGTAGGAGGCACGACAATAGAAGGAAGACCACTAATTTCATCTCTATTAGGCAATTCTTTATCATGAGGTTGTCTACGAAATTTGGAGGAATTAAACTCATGATACACATCCCCAAAACCGACTCTAACAGTTTCTTTCTCACAATCTATTTTAGCATTAACAGTGTTCAAGAAAGGCCTACCAAATATAATGGGACAAAAATCATCTTGTGGGGAACCAAGAACTAGAAAATCAGTAGGGTATTTTATTTTCCCACACAAGACTTCAACATCTCTAACTATCCCAATTGGTGAGATAGTGTCTCTATTGGCAAGCTTAATAGTAACATCAATATCTTCAATTTCAGCAGGTGCAATATCATTCATAATTTCTTGGTATAAAGTAAAGGGAATTGCACTCACACTAGCACCCAAATCACATAAGCCATGATAACAGTGATCTCCTATCTTAACAGAAACAACAAGCATGCCAACAATAGGTCTATGTTTATCTTCATTATCGGGTTTATCAATTCTAGCAGCTTCATCAGAGAACTAAATAACATGCCCATCAATATTATCGACCAAGAGATCTTTAACCATAGCAATACTAGGTTCAACTTTAATTTGTTCAGGGGGTGTAGGTGTTCTATTATAATTCTTACAAACCACAATTGAAGCTTTAGCATGTTCTTTTATCCTAACAGGGAAAGGTGGTTTCTCAATATAAGCAGTAGGAATAACAGGATCAACATTATAAGTAATGGTTTCCTCTTCAGCTTTAATAGGTTCTACTATTTTTACTTCAATGGGAGGATGATATTTAAACCACTTCTCCTTAGGGAGATCAACATGAGTAGCAAATGATTCACAAAAAGAAGCTCTATCTCAGAGTCAAGTCCATATTTAGTGCTAAATTCACGAAAAGCATCGGTATCCATAAAATATTTAACACAATCAAACTTAAGGTTTATACCTGACTCCTTACCTTCGTTGAGCTCCCAATGTTCAGAGTTGCATTTAATTCTTTCCAAAAGATCCCATTTGAATTCAATAGTTTTCTTCATAAAAGAACTAGTACAAGAACTATCGAGCATGGATTGATCATTACGAGAAAGCCGAGCATAAAAGTTCCGACTAATAATTTCTCTTGAGAGCTCATGATTGGGGCATGAATATAACATTGACTTAAGCTCCCCAAGCTTGAGCGATACTTTCTCCTTCATGAGGCCAAAATTTATATATATATATATATATAATTCCAATCATAATGAACCAGATGCATAGGATACAACTTCTGATGAAATTCCAATTTCAATCGGTTGTAATTCCAAGTACCAATATCATCGCATAGCCTATACCATGTCAATGCATTTCCCTTCAAAGCTAAAGGGAAGACCTTCTTCTTGACGTCATCCTCGGGCAAATCTGCAAGCTTAAATAATCCACAAACTTCATCCACATAGATTAGATGCATATCAGGATGTAGTAATCCACCTCCTGCATAAGGACTAGCTAGCAGTTTCTCTATCATACCCGAAGGAATTTCATAATAAATATTTTCAGTAGGTTCAGTAGGTTGTGGAGCAACTCTTTGTTCTTCTGTTCGAGGTGAAGATACCCCGAACAAACCCCTCAAAGGATGGTTTTCCATAGTGACAAGTGGCAGTAAATTTCAGCACGTAATATAAATGTTTCCTTACCAAATTCCACTTACCAAAGGCGCTTCACTCCCCGACAATGGCGCCAGAAAAGAATCTTGATGACCCACAAGTACAGGGGATCTATTGTAGTCCTTTCGATAAGTAAGAGTGTCAAACCCAACGAGGAGCAGAACGAAATGACAAGCGGTTTTCAGCAAGGTATTCTCTGCAAGCAATGAAATTATCGGTAACAGATAGTTTTGTGATAAGATAATTCATAACAGCTAACAAGTAACAAGTGTAACAAAGGTGCAGCAAGGTGGCCCAATCCTTTTTTTAGCAAAGGATAAGCCTGGACGGACTCTTATATAAAGCAAAGCACTCCCGAGGACACATGGGAAATATTGTCAAGTTAGTTTTCATCATGCTCATATGATTCACGTTCGTTACTTTGATAATTTGATATGTGGGTGGACCGGTGCTTTGGTGTTGTCCTTACTTGGACAAGCCTCCCACTTATGATTAACCCCTCTCGCAAACATCCACAACTACGAAAGAAGAATTAAGATAAATCTAACCATAGCATGAAACATGTGGATCCAAATCAGCCCCTTACGAAGCAAATCATAAACTAGGGTTTAAGCTTCTATCACTCTAGCAACCCATCATCTACTTATTACTTCCCAATGCCTTCCCCTAGGCCCAAATCATGGTGAAGTGTCATGTAGTCGACATTCACATAACACCACTAGAGGAAAGACAACATACATCTCATCAAAATATCAAACGAATACCAAATTCACATGATTACTTATAACAAGACTTCTCTCAGTCCTCCGTAACAAACGTAACTACTCACAAAGCACATTCACGTTCAAGATCAGAGGGGTATTGAATATCATGAAGGATCTGAACATATGATCTTCCACCAAATAAACCAGCTAGCATCAACTACAAGGAGTAATCAACAGTACCAGCAACCCACAGGTACCAATCTGAGGTTTTGAGACAAAGATTGAATACAAGAGATGAACTAGGGTTTGAGAGGAGATGGTGCTGGTGAAGATGTTGATGGAGATTGACCCCCTCTCGATGAGAGGATCGTTGGTGATGACAATGGCTTCGATTTCCCCCTCCCGAAGGGAAGTTCCCCGGCAAAATAGCTCTGCTGGAGCCCTAGGTTGCTTCTGCCCAGGTTCTGCCTCGAGACGGCAGCGC